>NC_136624.1:34172993-34387993 GCF_933228915.1 Telmatherina bonti | reverse complement strand
TTGTCTCTACTTCTCTGTCCAGATGCTACAGGACTGCCCTAAAGCCCGCAGGGAGGTGGAGCTTCACTGGAGGGCATCACCATGTGCAAACATTGTGCGCATCATTGATGTTTATGAGAACCTTTATCAAGGCAGAAAATGTCTGCTTATTGTCATGGAGTGGTGAGTGCCCAGTTTCCCTCTCACACACACATGCATACAGAGACACTTTTATTTATAGTGCGGTGAGTGGTTTTACTTTAAATCAAACAGGTTCTTGTTCCTTTTGTCAAAAATTGCCCATCTGTTCTGTTTTGTGGAGCATTTCTCTAAACGTGAAGGCAAAATGGCTTATAATACTAAATAGAATTAGCAACATAATCTATTATGTTACATTGCGCTTCAAAAGGGACAGGCAGTAACGTTTTGCCTGCAATCAACTGTTTCTTGGTCGCATCGATGAGCCTGACGTTAAGGACTTTATTCCCTCCTAACCTGAGCTCAGAAAAGAATGACACTGGCTGGTGGGCCGCTGAGCAAGGCCCTGAATCCCCCGCTGATACCTGGGTGTCAGAATCTGGTCTGGCTTCCTACTGCTCCTTGTACGACCACAATGGGTTAAGATGGGTTAGCAGAGAAGGAATATTCCAGCTAGAATTAATAAAGTATAATAAATAAAGCAGGATGACAGTTGAATGTATTTTGACCGCTGCAACTCCCCTCACCCACCCACCCATCAGTGTGCTGTGACCTGTACTGACCGAGAAGAAACACAACACTACACACTTTCTTATAAAAACCGAAAAAGCTGCATCCGTTTCTGTTGAAGTGTTGGAGTGAGAATATACTGGCTGCCAGAAAACAAAAGTGTTTGATATGCACCTGGATGCTGACTGGAGAATGTCTGTGGAAAACAAAAATTATTAGTCATATTTGACAAACTATTAATATTATAAGCTGTCTTTCATTAAAAAAAGAAGAAAAAACGGACTTAAAAAAACCCCCTGGATTTTCTGGGTTCTTGAGCAGCTAGAAATAATTCGAAACGAAAGACGGACTGCCTTTTACAAAATTAAAATCCATGTAGATAAATAACATGAAAATGTATATCTAGGTGAGGGAAATTTGTCAGAGATGGCTCAGCCTCAGGAACCATTTCAAAGTTTCTATTGTTTTTTGTTTCAATTAGTTTAGTGAAGTAACACTGACAATAACATTGTCATTGTCAGTGTTATTTTAATAACACTGACATTGTTATTCTTTTCTGATGACGCACATTTTCAGACGTTTTCCCGGTGCAACAATGGTCTCTCCAACAATCGTCATTAGTTGCAACTTTAGTGATCATGACACATATAAATTCAACAAAGTTACCACCATCAATATTTAATCTTGTTTTCTTTTTTTAATCAGTTATTACCAAAATCTTTACGTTATAGACATCAACTATTTTTTTTTTCTTCTTTTCTGGTGACACACCACAAATTTTCACTGCAGCCACCCGCTTAACCTTTTCCTCTTGCTTGAGTTTCTCTGCCTAAAGTCCAGGAATTAAAATCTATAAATATATTTACTCAAAAGGAAATTGGGCACTCTACTTGGCTGGTCAAGTTTTTGTTGGTGTTTAACTTAATGTGAGCTCACAGAAGATCCGGTGTACCTTTGCATATATAATATTTCGATCAGCATCTATAAATTCCCCTGAAACTCCGATGTTGGGAAGGGAAATATGTTAATGAATGATTTTTCATATTTGGTGTTTTCCCTTTTAGGCTAATTCCACATGGTTTGTTCTATTATCATATGTACGGAAGTGCACTCACGTGAGCGATGCAGCTTCTCTGTTCTGTATTCATGTCCTATTGCTTGAGCATGAGAAGGCTTGTTTCATCACCTTTTGGCAGATTTTTGCAGAGTATTGTTGCTAATTACAGTATTTAATTTGATAACAGGAGACTAATGTTACTGTTGCATATTTGTGGGAACAAATTCGAGGATCATAAATGGCTCTAACTAGATTTTTGCATTATCTTGGAATGCATGTTGATCTGATGAATGTTTTAAGTTTCATATGGTCCAGTATGGCTCTCTTGTTGCATTTATTTTCTCTATATGAACAGATATTTCCATCTGTTTCTCAGATACACTTTTTATGTATAAGCTTGTAAAAAAAAACTGACATCAATTATAGACGCGTCCAGTTACATTAGAAATGTTTTGCTGTTGTAAAAATGTACAGATATGGAATACTCATATCAACACCACAAGGAGCCACTGTCCTGCTATCCTCAACATGTTGTGAAGACTATTTCTACAGCTTAATTTCTGCTTTTCCTGCTGCTGTTGATTCTACAACTCCTTCCTTTCAGCTGGAGACGTTCATCTCCTGCACAAAGGCTCCCGCCGTGATGCTGTGATTCACTAGTTTGAGATATCAGAATTGTTTCTTATAATTATCAGCCCACCTCATGTGTGCTTCAGTCATCAGGCCTGCATTGTGACATGAGTGTGTGGTGATACATGATGTATGCATTTAGCATGCACTAGGAGTAGTCAGCGCGGAATCATACATCCAGCAGCATGATGAGTCTAAATATTGTGACTACATGTCGTCATCATCATGCGTAACACTGTGTACTGGTGATGGTGAACCAGTGAGGGATATCTCAGGAATGCAATTTTCACACCACACTACACACCAATACCACATTTAACATCATGTCGTCTTTGATTCTGCAACACTGTAATGATTCGTGAGGAGATGCACGTTAGGCTGACTTGTTTGGTTAATTTATGAAAGTGTGAAATTAGAGAGGGACTAATTTTTATAGCCATATGGCATTAATGCTATAAAATTTCTGACTTAAAAATGCTTTGTTTTAGTGAAATTAATGGTCGAAATTGCTGCATCACTAAGCGGACAAGACTTTTCTTTTCAATGAAGAATTTTAGAATTTTAGGATTATGATTTATAAACACAAAAATAACTTAAAGCTGAATTAAGATACAAAATTATCTTATCTTAATGAATCAAAATTCAGACACTTTTGGTCACACCAAAAAAAAAAAAAAAAATGCTGTAAATTCCTGAGAGGACTGGGTAATGGTAGCAGCTTGTTAACATCTATCCATTACTAAATTAGACTGACCAGTTTAAATGGACCATTGTCACTTCATACTTTGTTCTAAATATGTTTTTTTTTCTTATGAGAAATAGTCCAGTCAGTGAATTATTCCCGGTTACATGTATTGAATCTGCAGTTACCAGTCTCTAACATTTACCCCGAGTGAGACAAAAAGAAAAAGATAATCAAATAAATCTCATCTTTCATTCTAAGCAGCTTCCAGTTAATCAAATTATTGCTTATCTGTTCATATCCATTTCTTCTAAATGAGTAGCATTTTTTTTTATTGCCTTTCTGTTTCCATTTTTTTGCATTTTAAACCACCAAACTATCCAACCCCCATAATCTTTTTACACGTGCATTCATTGGGTTTGTGGTTAGCATGTTAGTGCTGAGGTAATGGACCCGTCTTCCTACATGTTCACATGCCAAAATGCTTCGAGTGATGACTAATTTCTTTGAGCAAATTGAAAAATCCTTTTTCTGATGAAATTAAAGCATTTCCTAGAATATCACACCATACGAGAATCTTCTATGTGATCTCTTTCTGCTACATGTCATGGCTCATTCACTGAGTCTGACCTATATTCTACTGTTTTAAAATTCTGTTCGGTTTCTGTTTAAAAGTTCGGTGTCAAGCAGCAAAAAAAATTCTGCTGTGTTGGCAGCAGCTTATGTTACATGAATAGGCTTTTTGAAAAATGTTTTTATTTAGTTGATATTATTTTCACAACTTTGAAGTATGGAGACCAAACTACAGAAAAGTAATGTTTCAAAATATTTTTATTCATTTAGTGAACTTAAAAAAAAAAAAAAAAAGTAAAACACAAAGTGACTAATGTATAACCATTTTTGAACAAGGTATTAGCAAAAAAAAACTTGCTGTCGTACTGTTTTTCTGTTCTATCCCCTCTCCAAATGATGCTCTTTGTTCTTGACTGTAGATGAGATGTGAAAGAGTGTAGGCTGAGGTGTGTAAGGGTGGTTCAATTTTCTGCTGTGATGGTATAAGATGTGACTTGTACTACAGTGCTTATCAATCTGCTGAGAACTCACACTTCTAACATTTTTCAGAAACGCATAGGAAGAGGGTGGGTTTAGCGACCTCAAGAATATCTTCTAACTTCGACCACATAGATTTACATAACAGGGATTGCCTCGATGCTGGAGGTTTTGTGGTGTCCGTTTATCAGCATGTAAAACATGAATGATTTTGAGAAATAAGAAGTGTGCTGTGGTTTGTCAGGGCTCTTCCACAGCGCCATGTCTAAGCGTCTGCTCCCATTAACTCTTGGATGGCTGAAAAATCGCTTTGTAGTGTGGTGAACCTCTCAGCACACACGTATGAAATTGGTATTGATGATTGGACCTGAAACTCACATAGTCATACTTAGCAAAAAAGATTAAATGAAACTTATCAAGTAAGCAACAAAGTCATGCTTAGTTTTCATGCTAAGTTAAAGATAGGTTACCAATGGTTATGTGGTCATTTGACATACATGTTTTTTGCTTTTCTCTTTTTCTGGAGTTGACCTTGCATATTTATTAGTGTATTCTGGAGTATATCGATCGACCCCCTTTCTAATGCTCAGTCTAAACTGAATCTACATGCCTAAATTCAAAATTTATGTCGGTAGCATTTGATTGATTTTCTAATCCAGTTCCCGCCTGCTCTTGATAAACAGCTCAATTATCTAGTGGAGAAAAATAAAAACATGATCAATTAACCCCTTAACAGTCACCCCCCAAAATGCCAAATGTGCCTGAAAAGACATACCCAAATTAAATTAGATGCTGTTCTTGAACCCTTTGGAGTAGATTCAAAAGCATGGTCTCTTTATAAAGATAACACTCCAAAGTTTTACCCTGAGGTTTCAGATTTCTTGTAACTGTAACCAGCATGAAGTTATTGAAGTTGGACCACAAGGAAATTTCAGTGTTTTTCCCTCGTCTGAATTTCTCTTCTACTTTGTCAACATGCTGCACGTGGAGAAATGGAGATATGGACTGGAAAATCAGATGGAGCTATAGCATGAACCCTATCCTATGACAAGTTCAAATTTGGCGACAATAGCAGCCACAATTATTATTCTATGAGGGCTTTACTGTAAGTATGTTCATGCGCTCCCCAAAGTGGCCATTTGGAGTCTCCAAATGGCCACTTTGGATACTCCAACTTCAATAAGCTATAACTCCAGAACACTTCAACATACAGTCATCAATGAGACTCTAATGAAAGGTGGCATCAAGAGGAATATTGTTGTATATTCAGTATTGTTGAAAATCACCATATGATGCATAAACACACTAAAAGCTTATTTTTTCTATTGTGCATTATAATAAAAGAGTCAGAATAAGTTTTACGGTCATCATTTTTATATATGTAAACAATATAATGCCATGTTATGTAATGTAAACAAAATGTAATAATAAAAACACCATAACATAATACAATTTACATATTTTCATTAGTTTTGAACTATTGTCTGATAAAGAGTGTTTGTAAAAGTAAAGTAAAAAAGCAGGAGAGCAGAATATGTAGCTGTTATGATGAGCAGGGGTCCTGGTGGTCTGAAGGGCAGGAATGGAGGCTTCCTCTGGAAAGAGCTGGTCCTTCTTCATCTGAAGAGCTGCTGGGTTTCCACTCAGAATCAGATGACAGACTAATAAAGACAAACAAGACGCTTTTATCCCACATTAGTACTGCGACTGTAATAAGTTTATGTTCTAACAGACGCGCATCCCTGCACGCATGCGCACACAAAGTATGAAAGCGGTTCACACACACGCAGATAAATCAGCAGCAGCTTTTTTTTTTTCTTTCTATGGTTTTGTATGTATTAACAAATGTTTACAACTGGAAGAAAAGAGGTGTTGAACCGCTGCGTCTCTTTCATCGCTGCTCTTTTTGCTTTCATGCACACTCGGACTGAACAAAACCCGCATGAACGGTTCCCCCGGTCCAGGGTCTTATGTTTTAGAGCTGAGACCCCAAGTTTTCCAACAAACCAGGTCTCACGTCTTTAGCAGACCAAACAGAACCACTGTAAATACGACAACAGTAAGAAACAACGGAAAGAAAACACCGCGGGCGCCCCCACCCCTCCTCTCCCCATCCCGACGCACATAGTAAACAAGCCCCCCCTCCCCCAGCCCCATAAACAACAGAGTTACTTATCTAAACAGCTTATAAAGACACTGTAGCTGCATATAGAAGTTTGTACTTACTTTTCATGGTCTTGTCCTTCAGGAACTGTATCTTCTTCTGCAGTCAGAGACGTCTTCCTCTGTAAAAATCCCTGTCCCTCCGCGGAAACGACTCCACCACCTCCTCGTGGGTGTATTTCCACTTTTTGGTGTGTTTTGCAAAAGTTCATACGGAGAAAAAGCGGACAAAAAAGGCTTCTTCTGCTTTTGCGCACGGACGCACACAAGTACGCACGTTGTCACAAATGTTTACGCACAGACCCCCTGAAGCCATTTTACACACACAAGCTGCACATCACCATAACGGGAATTTTATTGGCTTTGCGGCAGTGGGGTCAGAGCTGGTGGGGGGGGTCTGGAAGCGAAAACATGTGATGGTCAGACCACCTAGGTTGACACTCAGTGGGTATTATTGGCTAAGGAACGACCATGGATCAATCCAGAAGGAGAGAGCCTACCGGTGCTTCATGCGCAGTTTTATTGAAAAAGGAAACGGTTAAGATATTGTACGAGCGTGATATTAAAAAAAAAAAAATTACGGAAAACGGCTCGCAGGCGGGCCGCCGACGGTTAAGGGGTTAAGCAAGAGTTGCCGTGCGAGTTTCTCGGAAACATATTGAGGAAATCACACTCTCAGTGGCTATACAGCTGTGGAAATTATTTTAGTAGGTAATTTAAACATTTGAAAAATTTAGCAGAATTGCATTTTCCTAAGTACAGACTAACTTACAATGTCTTACAATAACCATCCAGCATTCACTTTTACTACTTTATCTGGTTTTGACTAAATATTGCAATAATTTGCCCTAAACTCTTTGTACATGAAAAATGTTTATATTTTCTTTGTGAATAATTCAAAGAAACAGATGTAAAGTTGTGCGAGGCATTAGTTTTAAATAAAACAGTTGCTCTAGTTCTCCAGTGCTCCTTGAACTCTTACAACATCTCTGCAGAGAATTAAGACTGTACCTTTTCAGAAATGCAGAGGAAGAGGATGTTGAAACCTCAATTGTATCTTTAGAACTTTTACCACATGAGAACTAACAGATTTATGCTGATCATTCAGACACAAGGATGCTGCTTTCAGACTGTGTTATCATTTGTGGAAATGAGTCCATACAGTAGCGCCTGTACCCAGAATTGATGAGTGTGGTAGTGTGCCTTGTAAGCAAGCAGGATTGACTGAACAAAAACATAGTTGGGGTTTTGGCAACAAGGACAATTTTATATAAAAGATAAATTGAAAGATAAATATTTTAAAAGAATTAGGATTTTTTCTGTCCATTAATTTGTGATGTACAGCCTGAACTGGTAACACCATTTGATTTAATGTGACTGGCTATGAAAAGACATTTTGACGTCATTGGGATTTTAGCTTGTTGCATACAACAAACGAGCGAAACATAAACTAATCTATTCCAGCTGATAAATAGGTTTTTTTAATTGATTTACATACCTCATGAATTACTGTTCTTGCTCGTGGCTTTATCAGTAGCACTTGAGTTGGTCATCATCAAATCCAACCATATTTATCATATGTTAAAACTTTACCATGGAGTCTAAAGGAAAGTCTTTGTTTGCAACAGCAGCATTATAAATGACAAAAAAGCTGCTCTTTTCACCAATAAAGACCACTAGTTACCTGCCAAACATTTGCAGTATCAATTTACCTTAACAAATAAAAGTCTCTAGTGTTACAAAAAACATTTGGTATATGGAAGCCCACATTTTCAGGAAAACAAATGATAGTAAATTCTAGCTTGGAAGATAATGAAAATGTCTGGGTCTCTTTTTGTCAGAGGAGAGAGAAAGGAGGTGCAGATAGCAGGATGTCTCTCCAGGGGCCTTTTAAATATTTAACCTGGGGCATACGTTTGTTTTCAGTTTGTGAGTTTTGAGGCTGAGCAGATTTTGGTTTTCCTCCAGCAGATGGTTCGCTGTGGTGAAAAAAGGTGGTGATCAGTCTGACCTTCCACAGGAGCTTTGTCACTGCAAGCAACTCGAGACGAAGTTGAGGGTGTGTGCATAACGCGTAACATGTGGGAATCTTCCCAAAGAGCAACACCCACCATGTAAAAAGCGTTATCAGTGACTAAAACCAAATCTTTGGCTGTTGGTGGTTTTGCTTTGGTCTCTTTGTTCTGTTTGCAAACTGCTTTCAGGGCACCTGTGCTCCAACGTGCACATCAGAGCACAGAAGTCGTTAATGATGGCATATGGATGTAAATCTGTGGCGCTAAAGGTTGCAATAGGCGATGAATTGTTTATCTTTTTTGGAGCAGCAGGGACGCTCTAATGATCCTTCCTCGACAGTTGCAGTAACTTCTCCTCCAACTCAGAGTGGGAATGATGTGCTGTTACATGTTTGTGGGACAATTTTTTATTTTTTATTGTGGCTTTTAACAACTTGAAACTTGCAACCGAGTCTTGTCCAGGCTATTTTACATTCTCACGTTTGTAAAAACTAAAATGTTTCCAAATGCTAACCTTCGAAACCGATGAGTACATCTCACGCTCGGTAACTGGCTGAAAAGCAAGCCGCCACCATATCTGTTAACAGTTTCCACTGGTCTTTCCTCCTACGCTTTGAGCTGTGTTCCTGTCATTTATTTATTATGAAAAATATATTTTGAAACATTTTTAGATTGTTATTAAATCAAGCAAGTCTCATCCAAATGAAACAATCAGTAAATCAGTTCACATTTGTAAACCGTCTGTACAAAGATCTAGAGTTCAAATTACCATAGTTTCCCCATTATACTGATGGTATCATTTAAAACATCAAATGGATAGACATTTATGTGCTCAAACAGGCTAAACTCTATCATTTTTTTCTTCTTTCAGTATGGATGGTGGTGAGCTGTTCAGTCGAATCCAGGACAGAGGAGACCAGGCCTTCACAGAGAAAGGTATCCCTGTCTCATACAATGTTGAAGGATCTTGCTGTTTTAGATAAACATCACTGCACCCACACAGTGATGCAACAGCACATTTGTGTGTTAAATATTCAGCTTGGATTTTGCACAGAACTGTGCACTTGTCACAGTCCATGTATAATCTCTGTTTTGTATCTTTGCTTTTAGAAGCATCTGATATCATGAAGAGCATAGGAGAGGCTATCCAGTTCCTACATGCAATCAACATTGCACATCGAGATGTCAAGGTTCGTGCTATTTAGTCTTATCTTAATAGTTAGTGTAAACTTTAACTCTTTAGTAGGAAATTGAAGCATCTGATGACTATCATTTTTGTAAAAGGTTACTCATATCGGTTCTTTATAATTTCTTAATCTTCATTTTTGTGTTTGTTGGAATAATTCCTGCAGCCAGAGAATTTACTGTATTCCTCAAAGAGGCCCAACGCCCTGCTCAAACTCACAGACTTTGGTTTTGCCAAGGAGACGACTTCACATAACTCTTTAGATACTCCCTGCTACACCCCCTATTATGTTGGTAAGGATCTGCTTCAGCAAATCTTTTTTTTTTTCCCACTCCACACGTTATTTCAGTGAATTCCTTGATTTGTGTTTGCAGCTCCAGAGGTCCTGGGCCCAGAGAAATACGACAAGTCATGTGACATGTGGTCGTTGGGTGTCATTATGTATATCCTGTAAGTTAGTCTCTCAGTCGCCTCAAAAATGGATTCTGTATTCAGTGCGGTATCTGATGATACTGTTTTGAATTTCCCTACAGGCTGTGTGGGTACCCCCCATTTTATTCCAACCATGGCCTAGCCATTTCTCCTGGGATGAAGAAGAGGATCAGGATGGGCCAGTATGAATTTCCCAACCCGGAATGGTCTGATGTATCGGAGGAAGGTAAACCACTATGGGTGCATTCACACTGGTACCGTTTGGTCGCTTCCACAGACATTCCAGTCTATTTTAAAGTGTGTGAATGCACATGCAGACTGTTATTCAGACCAAGTAACCTAAATGTGGTTCGCTTGAAAACTGGGGGTCTTGTCCGCTTGCAAGTGAACTCTAGTCTGATGCACTGAGAGTGTGAAAACAAATGGACCAAAGAGAGGAAATGATATTAGATGTTGCAACATGTCTGATAGCTCGCTGCCTGTCCTGCTCATACTGGACAGATTCTGATCAAAACCACATTAGGCTGTAAAACAGGAACCACAACACTGAATTAAAGCCGCAAGCGGCATCCATCGGGTCCTCGCCTCATGCCGAAACCTCCACCCGAACTCGTCACAAAGCTTCCAGGTGGATGTGAAGTGAAAGGCATGAATCCAAAACTAGTTTGTTCAAAAACAATGCACATACAGTGCTAAATGGGTGTGAATACCAAGATGGCGGACACCCTGTTGCCATGGTAACAGGTGGTCGATGCACTATTTTACTCGTCTTGGGGTGCTACACGTGTGCCGAATTTCGTAGCCCTAGGTGAAAGTAGACCTTCGGGACCCTCGGGGCCCCCCCACAATACATGTTTGAATGTGTTAAGGACCTACCAAATATGAATGATTTTAATTTTGGTGCAGATTGCATGTATTTCTGCGAAGATATTAGTGAAACGTGTTTCATGGCGAGAACGCTTTTTTCCATTGGTTGCCACGGTAACACGCTTTCTCCTATCAGAAAGATTTAAATAACTTTTTGTCCCCATCTTGTCACGAAGCTCCCTGGCGAATGTGGAGCCAATAGCATGAATCGCCTCAGACTAGTTCGTTCAAATGCGACGCGCCCAAATTGACAAAAACGGGCAAAAATATGGTCGTTAATGCCAAGATGGCAGACAGCCTGTTGCCATGACAACAGGTGTTTCATTGACTTTTCTACTCGTCTTGAGGTGGTAGACGTGTACTGAATTTCGTCGTCCGACGTCAAACTAAACTTTTTTTGACCCCCATTCTAGGGGCCATTTTTGGCATTCCTAGGGGATGCTGTCTAGGCATTTTTGCATTGGCATGCATGCGGACCCTAGAACATTGCTATTTTCGCCGGGATTGAGGTGTGTGCCAAGTTTCGCAACTTTTCATGGGGGCCAAGGGGGTCAAAAATGGCCGAGTTGTGCTGACAATAATAATAAACATTTGGAAAACAATAGGGCCCTGCCATACTTCGTATGGCTCGGACCCTAATAAATGGATTGCTGCTCCATTGTTTACTTGCAGTAAGTGAGCTGGTTTTGACCCTGGCCAATCATGTAGGAAAACCTTTTCCTCCTGAGCACCTGTTGTGATTGCATGACATGGTTAAGGTGGTTAGGAAGGGGTGTCCAGCTCTGGTCCTCGAGCGCCACAATCCTTAGGTTTTCCATGCATATCTGCTCCAACACACCTGAATCAAATTATTCAGTCATTGTGTAGAACTTCATAGGCTGTTGGATCCATCCAGTGTGAACCTGGTGTGTTGGAACAGAGATACATTGAAAACCTGCAGGATATCAGCTCTCAAGGACAGACTGGACACCCCTGTGGTGAGGAATTCTTCTGGAAAGTTTTGTATCGACCATGAGAATTTTTTCATCAATTTATTCATATTTTAGTGTAAGAAATAAAATTGGAATTGGATTGACTTTATGATGCAAAAATACTGTATTATCCCTCTTTTCCATTAGTATCAGCTTGTCTCAGCTTAACTCGTCTCAGCTTGGTCCTGTTTCTTTTTCAATACAATTTAGTACCAGGTATAAAATGGGCGGGGTTTGTATGAAATCACTGTGACGTCAGTGATGTGCACAAAAAGCTCTATAACAACACAGGACCTAGAGGCAATCTGCTACTTGGTCTGTGTCTCACCGGTCACTGACTGTTACAAACCCCCAGCTCGTCAGTGAAAAGAGGGAGGTTTGTAAACATTAAACCCACAAATAAGTTCCTTTCAAAATAAAAAGGTGTTTATTTGCTGGCATGATTGTTGTAGCCTATGACAAACAGGCAGGAATAAAGAAACGCAAAAATTGTAACAGGCTTTGGGTCACACCCTGAACAACAAAAAGGGTAACAAACTTCTTCTAAGACAGTTCACAAATCATCCCTACTGGGCTCACAAATACAAAGAGTCAAAGTACAAATCCGTACTACAGCACAAAACCACTGTCCCAGGCTGACAACCTAGCCAAAGTGAGGCAAACTGAGCCATCCACACTCAGCTGCCCTGAATGATTGCCAGCCTGCTCCTTAAATCGGGCTGACGAGCTGGCCCAGCTGAAGATGATGATGATGAAGCGGATCCTGGAAGGAGCAGTGCAGCCAGTTATTGGTTGGAAACAAAGCTGTCAGCCAAAAGTCTAGTGGAGATCACAGTCAGATTTGCACAAGAAGCACTGGGACGTAACACTGACCATATATTGTATCTATTTGTCGGAACCACTTCCAATCTCGTCTGTTTGATCCACTCCGACCATTGTGGTCCTTGACCCGCCGATAGTCACTTCTGAGCTTTTTCAGCTTCTCTCAACACTGCTGAAAGCTCCTTTGGTACCCGTAGCCATTGAGTTGTAAAGCTCTTTGATAGTTTTTTCATTTCGTGTCGCTCCATCTAGTTCCCTCTGTATCCTTTTTCCAGCAACCAAGCAAAGAAACGTCTCCACCTCAGTGTTAAACCACGGAACAGACTTGTGATGCGCCATTGCTTGTCATGTAACATAAACAACTTGCGAGTTGGAGTCGCTCTTCCAGTGCTACTCCCTGACCCCCGATTGGCCGCGCCCCTGACCAATAGCAGCATGCAGTCTGGCGACGTCACACACAACCCGGATCAGGTCGCTTAGAACCTGGGTTGAGGAGTCACAAAAAAGTACCAGTAAAAAGGTACAAAGTCAAGTGGAAAACTCTACACGTCGAGGCGCGTTAAGTTGAGACAAGCTGATACTAATGGAAAAGGGCCAAGAATCACATGGAGAGATAATCCTAAAATGTTTCTGGCCACCAAAGTTAATTTACTTTAATAACAAGACTTTTCCTTTAGTATCTGTGTAAATCTAATATTTCGCTTTCATTGGAGATATTATTTATTTACAAAGTAACTTTACATATTTTATTGGGTTTAAAACCACATGGTGGTTTTTTTTAAAAGTATTTATAGGGTAACCACAGGTGTTGAGTTAACATTTTGAACTGATTTTTGTCATTTTTTATTGAAGTTGTCACATTGAAAGGTCTTGGGTAAAAAAAGAAAAAAAAACCTCACTCTCGTATACTTGAGAAATGTTTGAAGTTATTTGCTGTAGGATTGTTTCATAAGCTGCTGGCGGAAAACTTCATGAAATGGCTCTAAATGTAACCGACTGGCCTAGACTTTGAGCAAGAAATTGAAACTGATCAAGGTGTTTCATATTTGCAGCTGTAAGTACAGATGAAAGTGACGTCTTTTTTCTGACAAATGTGCAGGTTTTTAAAAGAAAACAAAAGTTATGTGGTGGTGACTTTTATCTACTAAATTTCTCTTCTTCGTAGAAAAAAAATTTAGCGGTGTTTATGCATAAAAATACTATTAGGTTGCTGTCAGACAGCATGTTTACGAGCTGCTACAATAAAGTAATTATTTTGTTATGAAACTAAAAAATGCCTTTAAATACTCTGATCTGAACAGAACTATATGGCGTAATACTCAGAACTGGACTAATATCGAACACAGCATACTGTGGTATAAAACATGTAAACTGGAAATGAGGATGCGCAAGACTGTGCAGGTAAACGTGGTAAATAGACTCAAGGTTTTACACCAGGAGTGCCCGAGTCTGGTCCTCAAGATCTAATATCCTGCAACTTTTAAGTGCAACCCATCTCCAATAGACCTGAATCAAATCACTCAATTCCCCCATCCAGTTCCTTCAGCTCCTCAGCTCTCCTTCCACCCGATGGTGCAATGTTCACTCGTCCTAGTTATTCTGGTAAAGAATTTATCAAAAGCAATATTTCATGCTCATATTTAAAAATCCCATTAATGGGTGAATAAAAGAATTTTGTATTTTAATATTTGACCATTTGACAAAAAAAAAAAAGAGGAGAAAAAAAAAGCCTGTAGCACTACATGTAAGGACCTGCGTCCAACTGGACAGTCCACCAGCATCTTCCTACGATGTCCTCTACAGTGTGATTTCGTGCTTGTGTTGTTCTCACTCATATGTAAGTTGCTTTGGATAAAAGCTTCTGCTAAATGACTGTAGAATAGAATAGAATAGAATAGATTAGAATAGAATAGAATAGAATAGAATGTTGTGGTATAAAATTATTTGGCCCAGCGATGGACTGGTGACCTGTCCAGGGTCTACCCTGCCTCTCGCCTGCTACGTGCTGGGATAGGCTTCAGCCCCCCGTGATCCTTAAATCAGACTAGGAGGTATAGAAAATGAATGAATATAAAATGATTTTTTTCAGTAAATCATAAGTCTGCATGTCTTATGTTTGCAGCCAAACAGCTCATCAGGACCCTCCTAAAGACTGAACCAACCCAAAGGATGACCATCGTAGAGTTCATGAATCATCCATGGATCAATGTATGTGATGCTCTCCAAACCTCACCTGTTCTAACCTTTTAATTTGCTCTTCAGTGTTTTGGCTGAAGTCACAACAGTACAGTAAGATTGGGATCTGCTTCTGTGTCCTCTTAAAGCAATCAATGGAGGTTCCCCAGACCCCACTTCACACCAGCCGGGTTTTAATGGAGGAGAAGGATGCTTGGGAGGAAGTCAAGGTGAAACATATGTTGTTTTTTTTTATTATAAAATTTCTAAAGTTCCCATGGAAACAGACTTTTATTGTGATTTTTAAAAAAAAACAAAAAAAACAAAACAGCAGCATGACTTCCTTCTTTTTATTTCTCAGGAGGAAATGACGAGTGCCTTGGCAACAATGAGGGTCGACTATGAGCAAATCAAAATCAAGACCATTGAGGACTCAACCAACCCACTGCTAACGAAAAGAAGGAAGAGAGCCACTAATGCCATGCCAGATCCAAATTCTGCTGCCCACTGAAAGATGCACGCTTGCATGCACATACAAACACAGGTTGCGATAAAAGGAAGCAATAATTTGTCGACACTAGTCGCATTGCATGGATTTTCAGTGTTTTTATTTTTCTTGACAAATTCTAATGTTTTGTAAGAATGTTTTGTTTTTATTACTCTGTCATTTAAACCGGCTCATGATTCTGCTCGTGCAGAGTGATGAGTTCAACTGTTTTTACACCACAAAAGAGATTATGACTGTGAAAAGGGGAGGAGAGGGGATACGTCTACGTATTGTTGGAATAAAACATGAAGCCTTAGCATTAGTTATCTTTCACCCCACAGCCCCGCTTTAGTTGCAGCCTCAAACCTGTGAATGTTAAATCAAATGGCTAAATCCCAAAAACAGAAACAAGGGAACGTTTCTTTTTACATGCAAAGCAAGCAGATGTATTTAGAACTGACAAGTGGAATGTAAAGACTCTGTCCCTGACTGATGAAATTAGCTGGAAATAGATGCTAATTTCTGGGACCGGGAGTGTCTGTCAGGTTCAGTTTGTCTTTCTGAATGTTGAACTGAGGCCTATGCACTCACACACAGGCCGCGCGCGCCACTATGACAGAGCACCTCACTCGTAGCCCCTCTCTCCTACCTTTATTCCTGCTTATCAGGTAAATAGTTTTTAGGACAGAGATAGAAGCTGCAGTGTTGTTATTTTACACCAGCTCTTCTTTCTCTTGCATGTAGCTCATTGGAGAGTAGGAGGCAGATGATACTGTATTTTTTAATGGATTTTATGAACGTTTTAGTGTAGGCCTTACTGAGCATTGCTTATCAGCACATGGCTTTTAACCCCTTCCTTCTATTTGGTTCCAACTTTGACCCATGTTGCGTTGCAGAATTGTTTCAGGTTAATGCTATGCAGATGTGTTTGTCAGCTTGAAATACTGTTAAACTGTGTGGTGATTTCTGTTTGCAACCGTGTTGGGAAGATGTTGAGCAACAGTAAGGGTTGCTTGTGTGTTTATGTAAGCAGTAGTGTCTAAAGCAGCGCAGAACTGTTAGTTGCACCATCCCAGTCTGAGCTAACGTGGTACAATGCACACTTGTTGGAGGGCTGAGAGGAAGTATGTAACTGCTCTTTATGATGGGGCACAGTCTGATCTGCCGCCAGCCATCTATCATCACACAGAGGGTAAAATGGCTCTTTTTATGTTTTGTGTTTCATAAATGGGACGCTTTTCATCTCACTTGGTATCATGGGGAATATGTTAACTTTGTCACTTTGGTCCACTTCACTTTTGTAAATCACATCCACTAAACCATCACCTGAAAATCTCACCGCAAAAAATTTACAGTGAATGTTTATGATTTTTGTTTTTTTTTTTTTGTTTTCCTCAATACTTTTCTTCTTTGTAGTGGCAGCACAGATGTGTGTGTATGTCTTTACTCGTCTTTGAGTCTGTTCAGCTCCACCTGCCGTATTTTTGTCTGCTTCAGCTTTGGATTAAAAAAAAAAAACATAAAGCAGACCTGCTCGTCTTTTTTCATTTCTTGAATAAAAAGTCACTTTTATTTGTTCAAAAGCCCAAGAAAAATTCAGTCTAATACTTCCAGCAGCAACAAAACTTACAACTTGTCTTAGTCTGGATTTCTTCACTTTTCAAGGTGCTTATTTCTAAAGTATTTATTCCTCTAAAATCAGTCATTTAAAAAAATATATTTATGTATTTTCTAAGCTAAATGTTCATAAGGGTGCCCCCCCGCTTTATTTTGATGGAATGTCGGTGATGCTAAGCGTTGAGTAGAATTGCTGATTCAGTTTGAATTCATCTTTAGCCAATATTAAAGGAAAAAAAAGATAATTAAGGTTTGTAAGAAACAGCTTTTAATGCCAATGAAACAAAATGTAAATTTCTGATTGTTTTTTTGTTGCATTTGAGAATGATTAACTAGTAATTAAGCAAGTCCTAATTGTTATTGATTAATTTAAATATTTTTCTTTCTTTAAGGGTTACCGTTGGGACTGTTTTACACAAATTTGACCTACGCTTATTGAGAATTTTTCAACTCATTCATATCTCCAGTTTTGACTCGGCTTGTTGTGTCTGCTTTGGATTTGTGGCTTTAAGTTGAGGTGCAAAGACTCAACCCGTGACAGACTTGTCTCATCCTTGCTAGCGTGAGTGACTCCTGGAATATACGCTTTTGCATAGCAAAACAGCATATTGGCATTGAGTCAACACATTTGCCAACACTGGGGAGTTCGGAGCAAGTTTCCCGCTACTGCACATGCTTCTCTTCAGGTGCAGGGTGAATGTAGGCTCTGAGCTTCCAGCTCTGAGTGTCATGAAAGTCACAGTCATCTCAGTCCCATTCATCTGCCAGGTAAAAGAGAGAACAAGAGGGGGTAAATGGGGCTTAAGGGGAGTCCCGGTTTTTGGCCCCAGGAGGTTCTACCCCTTTACTATATGTGTAACAGACCGCAAGACACCCACAAGTCTGCTTCTCAAAATTCTTGCTGTCCGATAGTCGCAGCAGAGTGCAAGGTGTCAAACTCGGACTTGAAAGTAGAATTTACCAAGCGGTACGTGCTGCATGCAGTTTGAAAGTTCCCATCTCTTAGCAGTCTGATGATTTTCAACATTTAAGGAAGGTAAACAAGTATTTTCTTCTCACAATCAAAGCAAATTCCTCTTTAGAAACTCAGCATTTTGGGCCCTGATATGTCATCATTCTCATGTGCCCTGATGAAGACTTCTCAGTTGAGGTAGATGTCATGCACATTTCTTTGAAGTGGCCTGGCATGCTGCTCTTCCCACGCACACACACACACACACACGCTTACATGATGAGTTTGACTGACCCAGACAAGTCTGCGATAGAAACACGTGACCTCAGCTCAGCGAACTTTGACAAGACATGATCGAATGGAAAAACTTGCAGGTTTACATGTTAAGCAAATGGTGCTTGGCTTTTATGTCTGGAGGAAGTTTGGTTCTTACTGTTTGGGTACCACTTTTCAAAGGTGTTGAGGTTGGTGAGATTGCTTTGATTTATTTCCTCACATGTTGAGTAGTTTATTCTAAAAGCTTCTTGTATAAAAACACACCTCAGTCTTCTAAGAAATACAGAGGTTACAAAGAGTAGACATTACAGCGTTACTACAGCCTGTATTATAGATTTTATGCCTGTGTTAAAATAATAAATAAATAAATTGTTGAGAGTTTTATCTATAACCCTGGCACATCCAGTCACTGGGAATGCCACCTCCACTCCTTCAAATGAAATGGGTCTTGCTCGTACCTTGATCTCTTGCAGCATATCAGTCAGATGGATGTCTATTCCAACACTCTGAAACATCCCATTTAAACCAGTCTAGTGTTGCTGTAACACCGTGCTAACGGTTATTGTCCTGCTGAAAGATGAAGCTTCATCCCCGTCTCAGTTATTATAGATTGAAACAAATTTTCTTCAAGAATGTCCCTAAACCTAGCGCCGTCCTTCATCCCCTCTATTCGGACTATTTTTTTTCAGTTCCAGCTGATGGAAAACATCCCCTCAGCATGAGACTGCCCCAACCGTGCTTCCCAGCCATTAATTTACTTTTTGGAGCGATGCGTTTGTGTAAAGCACTGCACCTTTTCTTGATGGCCTGAAATGTGGATTTTACACTGATCAGACAATTGAGAGCCTCAAAGATGTCGTGTGTAACAAAGTCATGTTTTATATGTGCAGACAGCCGTGTTTGGGATAGTAATGCACTAAAGGTACATTAAAAAAGCATTTACAGTTTTTATTCATCTCCTTCATCTTTCTTTTTTTTCACTCACTACCATCACCGCTAAATTAATAAAGAAAGTAATTTAAAATATTGCAGGCCGTAATGCAAAACAATAGAACAGTGGGTGGGGTGAATACTTTTGTGAACAAAAAAACAACAAAACCTTGACCTTGTAAAGACAATGATGGATCCATTTAACAGAAGAAGTTGTGACCTCTTCTCCTTTAAACAGTTCCAGTTCTCTTATTTTTTCCCCAAGAATTTCACCTCCGACAGTTACCCTGGAAAACTTGCAACACTTCTGTCGTCATCCCCCTGTGCAGCAGATCCTCATGTCAAACGGACTGCAGGATCTGCTTCTTCCATCTAACGGCAGTCTTATCTGACTTGCTGCGTGTTTAGGTACTTTGCCATGTTACGGAAAAAATTCAGCACGTGCCAGATGTCCTTCATTGATAAGAAACCTCTGGAATTACTAAAGCCCCTTCAGTACACAGTATGTTACTATTCAATATACTGTCAATGCACACATGCTGGTGGAGACTCTGTTGCTCTTACTGTCACGGCTGCATTCTGATTTGTTGAGCATCTGTTATTATAAGACAATAATCAGAAGAATAATAATCATTAGAATGAGTTTGCTTGTAATACATGTAAACTTTTAACTTAACATGGTCATGTAAGGAAGTACACGGAGTTCCACTTGTTGCACAATGACAACGTTCTGAGTTGTGTGTGTGTGTGTGTGTGTGTGTGTGTGTGTGTGTGTGTGTGTGTGTGTGTGTGGGAGTGTGTTATTGGTGTTGTGAAATGTATGTTTGTCACACTGGATTTAGACTCCATTAATTTTCCATTCAGTATACAGAAAGGGCATCAGTCAGAGTAAAAATCTGCCTTTCACTATGGAAATAGCACTTTAAGTCATTCCCTGAATTCTGATTGATTATCATTTTTAAGCTGATGCGGGACGAACATGCATTTGTTTTGGAAACATGTCACTTTGCTTTTGAACCGTGTCAGCTCACACTACTGCAGTCTCCTCCCCATCTTTATTTTGGAACAATTTTGTTCTTGACTCAGCCTAATGATGGAAATATGTGCACAAAAATAATCCTACTGTACTGTGAATATGATTGACGGCAATGAATCATAACGGATGTCACTCAGCTTTTTTTTTTTTTTTTTTTTTTTTTACATGTTCTTTCTCCTTTTCCGTTAGTGGTTGTTTTTGATACTGATGTGCCAAAAACTGTTTCTATAACAAAATCTTGAAATCATATTTGACCGAAAGATTCCATTGTCACATCATACCTCCATCACACACGTACTTTGCTTGTGAGTGAAGTCTTTTCTAGTCTGAGGAGACTTTGATGTCTTTTACAAGAAAACTGAGGTTTTATTGTAGATGGTTGAGATGCACCATGTAAAGGACCTTGATATTCTTATTAGCATGAGTGTTTTATGTCTGTAAGAGAACAAATGGCCTCTCCGTCACTATTTAGAGTGAAGTTTACCAAGGATTAAGAAAGGTGTGTACACAAAGAGCGCTACACAAACTCTCAGAGATTCTGAATAGGCTCTAAAAAACTGGAACTGTTTTCTGCCCCATACTGCCACTTATGACAGTGATAAAGTCTCCATTTCTCATTACACTGTGTTATAATCGCAGATGCTCTGCATCAACATGCAGATGCTCTGCTCCAGTCTCGGCACATGCAGAACACACACTGACCTTGTTCAGGGTCAGTTCGGTACAAACACCAGTATCATCAGCATATGCACATCGTAGGATGAAAAACAAAAGGTGGATAATAAATTAATGATCAAAGTGTTATTTATTAGGGAATAACTGAAATAATGAAAGTGCGAAGATTAATAAGTGGATATGAATAATATAAGGGGTAACCTTTTTTTTTCCAGTCACAGAAAACTAAATTTGTTCTGTATTTTCTCCAGAACTAGAAGAGACAACCTCATCAGACCATAGTGCACAGTATGGATGCTGAAACATTTATGAGCCTCTGCATCTGTTGACCACTGAGACCTCCACCAAAAGAAAGGGTGAGCTACAGTAGGACCCTGAGGAGGAACGTTTCTTACTACACTGTGCAGTGAGCTGGAGCAGCATCTATGCAAACCGTTCTTTAGTTTTTCTCACCCTAGTTCGAAACCAGTGCCGTCTGAACAAGATGCACACACTCATTCCATAACAGTCAGATATGATCTCATTCCGTTCACACATAAGCAATTCAAAACGTTAACATTTTTCAGAGAAAGAACAAAGTCTTCATGCTTGTCTAAAATGTTTTTAGGAAAGTGAGCAAACTGAGATAAACACGATGCATCCACAAGCACGCTTCTTATTGACCTTTCTGCAGGGTAACAGGGGCCTCTGTACGACGCATGTTATGAATGATTTAAGTACTGTCATTGCTGGAATGATACTATTCAAATCAGCCCACACAGACAATGTGACTAGTTAGAGTAGAGTCTTAGAGTAGTTTCAGTGCAAAGCTGCATGTCAAATCAGAAATCAGCTGCGTCAAAAGTCTTCAGACACCTGTGTCAGAGTGATGCACATACTGGGACAGAAATTCCACTAAAGAAAGGAGGAGACATTTGTCTTCCATTTCTTTGCATGTTTCACTATTTTGAGATGCAGCTGATGAACTGGACCCTTGTTAATTCCTGCAGTCCTTTTCTGGCTGAGTCATACGAAAGAAGGTGACAGTGAAGCTGTAAAAACTATTCAGTTTTGCCTTTTTCACTGAAGTGTTGCTTGATTTATCCGTGTGCGATAAATGTGCATCTGTGTGACTAAGTGAGACTGCTGACTGCTGTTGCATACACTTCTGTGTGTGTGTGTGTGCAAGTATGCATATGCCATCAGGGCGAGACTGGCTAGTTACAGTTACGGTAAAATAAGACAGCAGGGCTGCTGCTGGTAAGTGATGTATATGGGTCACGTTTGAGGTTAGTGCATCAGCTTGCTGGGTTTACTCTATGGTTCTTCATATACGTATACTGCAGTACTGCAGGAAGTGATTCAGTATATTTGTCAGTACTTAACCTGTAACCCATAATTGTTAAACAAAATCAGAAGAGCTACTTGTTCTTATTAAAGTCTTTATTTGTATATAAAAGTACAAAAAAAAAATAAATACAATACAAAATGTGGCAGATAATGTTACATAAATAATACTTTCATACTTTAAATGACAGTTTTTCCTCAAGAATGAAAAGTCACACACAGAATATCCTGAAAAAGAAAACTTGTCCTTAGGACAAAAAGGTTAACTCGCGTCTTTCAACAATAAAGACAGAAGCTCAGCAGATATATGTAACTCATTGCTTTGAAAATAATAAACCAAATGCAAATAAGTCCAAGAGTCAGAAGCAGTCCTTTTCATTCCACTGGAAGGAACATAGTCCTGTATTTTGATTAGAGTCTTTAAGCCATGTGTCTGCGCCGTTTAGATGCCAAATATGTTTCAATGTAGTTAAACAGCAGGTTCAGTTCACCCATGGCCTTGAACAGACCTTTACTCTGCATCTGCAAACAAACAAATGGTTCAGATATTAGAAATGATCAGTCACAGAACGATCATACAATTGGAAAAAAACAAAAACAAAACATTTTTATTCCAACAACTAAAGAATAAAAAAGCATATTTTATACTGACACTCACCCGTGTGTATGAAGAGTTTAGGGCTTGGATGTCAAATGATTTCTTACAGGAAAAGTAGTGTCTCTGGAAGAAGAAAGATAAAGAGATGTTACTCCTAAATTCGCCCTCACTGATGGGATTTATTTTACATTGTGGCTTGGTGGGGATTCGATTAAGACCAATAATCAAGTGGGAAAAAAAAAACAATCTGCACGTGCAGAAGTTGTGCACGCTGCTGCAGAAATCACTGAATAATGCAATATCATTAGCAATAGCTGACCTCCTTAACCCTTTCCCACAGACTGGCGAAGAGTTTTGGGAAATTTTCTACACTTTATGTAATAGTTTCAACCAAGAATGTGGTTTTAATAGTATGAATGGAAATGGTGAAGTTTAAACAGGCTTCATCTGAATTTTTTTACGCACAAGTTTTACGCACAAAGGTCAAATCTGCAGCCTTTAAACCACGGAATCTGTCAACTACAATGATAAGCAACACTTTTTAATGACACTCTTCACTACATATTAAGTATAATCTCGGTTATTTTCTACTAGAACATCAGGAGAAAGATGTAACCAGTAAGGGGGAAAAACTGCCGAACAATCTGCGCGTATTTATGTTTGCATTTTCCTGTAGGAGGAACACGTGTATCTGCTACTCACACATTTGATGACATCACTCTTGAGCATGTCGAAAATATGCTGTATGGACTCCACGTGAGGCTTCAAGTCCTTGGTGTCTTCAGTGACTCCGGACACGGCCGTGGGCAGCACCGTCCTCAGGTAAAAGTCCAGAATGCTGTCAATGGCTTGGCAGGCAAACGGGCTCTGCGGGGAGAAAGCGGAACAGCAAAGCTGCTTTAACTTCTCCGCGGTGCGCGTGATACAGCCCTGTCTCTGCTCCGTGGATTTCCTGCTTCCATCTGAGAAAATCTCAAAACAGCTCTTTTCTTTTTCCAACAGAAAAAAAGAGAGCCAGGTTTGTAGAAAACATACCTTAAAAGAGTCCTCCACAGTCTGGTCCAGCAGAGCGGAGTCCAGGTCATCGTTTGCTTCCTGCAAAAAGAGAGCAAGCAGTGAAAGGTGTGCGCGCACAGAGGCAGTGAAGTGCAGCATCATCTGCAGGACAAGCGCCGCGGGGGCTGTCCACATGATGCTGCACTGCCAATGCAAAGCCAGCGCTGCTACTCACATAGAAGTCTCTGATGCGTGAATAGTCCTCTCTGAGCTGCCTCAGTCTGCCTGGGAAGCTCTCAACGAAGCGACAGCAGTCGTTGTTGCACATGGGTCCTCCTTGGGAAGAGCCGAAGAAGCAGCTGAAAACCAGGAGGGAGAGGAGGAGAGACTGAGGACTCATGCTGCTGGGCAGGTTGCTGAAGTCTTCTGGTTGCAGAGTAGAGAAGAGATGGTCGTCTGGACTGAAGACACTGGTAATTCAGTGGTTTCAGAAACACTCCTTGTAGGTTTTGTTGGAAAAGTCAGGAGTGGGTTTATTGGGGCACATTCCTTCTCTTCATTTATAGGCAAATTGTTAAAGGGAGGAGACTGTGTGATTTACTGGAAGGGAAATGGTTAAACATGCTTCATACATGCAGGGGATTTTTTTTTTCTTTTAAAGAATCATGAATTACTTGAGCTGCTGCTCCTCCCATCAAGGTTGTACTTCTGAAGACCTCAACCGTTCAAGGAAAAATGTGGTAAATGTGGAAATTTGTGGTGAAATTGGTTCACAAGCATCTGTATTTTAATGCATCTTAATTATTTTAATATTAACACTATTTATGCTGAAGCACACATCACAATTATTATCAATTCAAATTTATTGTTTTTATTTGGTGTTGTGAAGTCACAGAAAACATGATTGTACATGTATAGATTCACCTGAAGTACTTCATTAACACATATAAGGCAGTAAGAACTGACACTACAGCTTAAAAATGATGTATTTAAGTGTTTTTAGTGCCACAAATTGTCAATATATCCAATATAATATTTGTCATAATGCTGTCTAGATGGAAATGATAAGTTGTGGCTTGATGACGCTGTGGATTCTCGCTCTATGTCAGAGATACGTAACAAAACGGACGACAACTGAAGGCAAGTGACTAGTTTCTGTGTAGAGTTTGTGACTTGAGTCATGGTATTCTGTCATGATTCCACTAAAGTAAAGAAAAAAAAAAAGTTAAAAAAAAAAAAAAAAGTAAAATCTTTGCTCTTTAAGAAAATTCATTTGTAAAACAAAAAGCCAGAGAGAAGAGCAGTAGCTGTACTGGTATTTTCCCTTCAGTATTTTTCTGGTTTGTGGAATCCACAGCCGTCGCTCGTGCTCTGTCTTAGTCCAGTTGTCTTAGGCAACCCTGGTATTTTGAGAATTGGTGGATAACACATTCCCAGTTATTCAACTCTGCGTGATGAAGACTTTGCAATCGCCAGATAAACGTCAGGATGAGCGGTGAAGGTTCATTTCCCAGATAAAGTCTGTTCTGTTTGAGAGAAATCACATAATATTATTTGGAAAATTACATAAACAGGTTGAAAGTGGTACAGAAAGAACATTCACAACCCAGGCATATTTTAAACAATGACATCAGCAGAAGTATTACGTGTGCATGCGTTTTTTCAGATTGTTCTTGAAAAGGCCCAGAATGTGAAAGCTTTAAAGAAGAAGAACCAAACCTGAGCAGATTTTCTCAACGCTGGTTAGATAAACATCCATCTTGCATCTTACCTTCATTCTGAGCTTTGTCCAGCGATGAAAAGTCAGTCTGGTGTTGACTCTGGTCTTATCTCTTGCTCCGTCACTTCCTCTCTTTTCATTTGCCTTTCCTCCAGAGACGTTCTCTTTGAAGAACCATGGCGGGCTTTTAAAACGACCAGTGTGTTGATATCCAGTTGCTGGTGTGTGCAGCAATGCATAGAACTAAAACTCAGCTGCAACGTGACCCTCCAGGCTAGAACATAAGTTTGCAAAGTGTGGTTTCTCAGCTCCAGGTTGCTGCTCGGCAACGACAACTGCCAGACTGTACATAATCAATGTCAGGATGCCATCACAACAAGTCAGAAACACGTATTTTTATAGTCTGAACATTACATAGTGCTACTTTAAACTACGGAAGTGAGTCCACATTAAGCAAAAAGAGAAAATAAATTCATACAGAAAAGTTCAATATACTTTTTAAATATGCACTTCCTGTATTTTGCACACAGTTTCATAATAAGATTAGTTGAGACAAGTTATTTAGTTTTTTTCTTTTCTTTGACATCAGCACTGTTTCCATTTTCTGTTCAAGTGGAATAACAACACAGAGGTGGAGAAGTAGATTGCATTTCCACTAACACTTTAGAAAAAGCTTTTTTTTTTCTTTAGAAGAAGAAGGAAAATTATTATTTAATAATGATTAAAAAAAAAAAAAAGCTGTCTATCGACTATTCACCATCAGAGATTTTAAGAGATAAAAACTTTCTCATCTGGCTTAATTCAATGGTATCACTTTCATTTTGAAAGCTGCATTTAAAATCTTGTGATGCAAAGACACTTCCGTAAACAATGTGCCGCTTCGTGGTTGAATTTAGGTAATAAAAAGACTGTCATGGTTTGTAAATTCTTTTTACAGAGCGGTTGTCAGCCTCACGGATGCCATTTTACATGTAAACATAACATGCTGCAATACCACTTCATCATTTCCTGGTTGTATTTGGCTGAACTAATTATCATCCAGTTCCAATCCTGACACAACCTTCTGCAAAAAGACACTGGCGTTTGCCCCCCTTGGGCTGCTGTAATAACTTTGCTCACATAAAGTTGATCTATGTATTCAAACAACAATTTATTTCACTCAGAAAATCATCAAACTGCATCAAAAAGTCAATTTTCCCAATCTGAGAGAACACAGTGTGGTGGGCGATCATGGAGACGGAAAGGCCTAAAAGCCTTTTAGCAGGATGTAAAACCTTCAGCTGAACCAGACTCCGGAAGGGCTACCATCTGCCATGGTGGATGCTAAACCATCATGGTCCTTCAGGGATTATATTGTTATCCATCCATAGCCACTAGCATTTTAAAATCAACAATAATCATTCATTTTCCTAGCTGCTTAATCCAATGCAGGGTTGCGGGGAAGCTGGAACCTATCCCAGCAGTCTTTGGGTGAAAGACCCTGGACAGCTCGCCAGTCTATCGCAGAGCCACACAGAGACAAACAACCACTCACCCGTAGGGACAATTTAGGGTAACTAATTAACCTAACATGGATGTTTTTGGACAATAATCATAACCATTAAAAAAAACAAAAAAAAACAACCTTTTCCAAATCTTTTAAGAAACTTGTATTGACAGACTTATAAATGATTTATGTAAAAGTTGTTGAGTCAGCGGTTCCCAGTTTATGGGAAACTCCTGTCTGTCTTGTTCTGGTTATATACATTAATGCATGCATGACTGGTATCGTTGTGGTAGCAGTGGATTCCAGTTCTGACTCTGTTACGATGTATATTATTATTTTATCTATCCCATTTTGGGGGGCAGTTTGACAGCACGCTTCATGTTTGCACACAACGATGTGTCATTTTCCCCAGAAGTGACCACCCTAGTTTCAACCCGTGACATTTGTTCACTGCAGTTGCACTGACAGTTTAGTCAGCTCTTCACAGAACTGAGGTGTCAGTGGACTATTTGATTCAAATTGATTGGTTAAAAATGCAACCGCTAGTATTACTAATCCTCTCTTAACGTATTAATTTGTGACAAGCTGATGCGTCTGTCTAAACGGTTTAAAAAAAGAAAAAAAATGACATGACAGCTGAACATGACCACATTTCTCGCTCTTTTTAACACCACACAGAAAAAAAGAGTAATATGGCTGAGTAACTGGTGAGTCTCTCTGAAGTCAGCTCCATGTGCTGTTCAAGTTGCCTTCTAAAAAAAAAAAAAAAAACTAAAAGAAAAATGTAAAGTTAAATCAGATTGATCTTCAGGTATCATATTCTTTACTTTGCTATCTTGTCTGTAGTACATTTCTGATTTGATGCTGATGCAGCGAGGGCGTCTCTTTCTTGTCTTTGGTCGTAACCCCTCACCTCCACAACGGTTTCACTGCTCAGAATCTGCCGTCAGCAGCTTTTTTGGCACATTACCTGAAACTAGACTGCTGATATCACATCCAGTTGATCGGGCCCTCCTGCTGGAACATGATTCACAGTGAAACACCATATTGCACTCAGGTAAGACAACGACCAGTGAAGACTTCAATCAAAACAGCTGGGAATTGTTTGCATTGTGAGTTTTTTGTGATTTGCAAACCTGATGAGTTGCACAATGCAGTGTAGTGTGTTTCCTCTGCCGTGGGTGTCACATATTCTGTCTTGTGCAGGTTTTTTTGGCTGCATAGTGTGCTTGCAAATGTGACTTTTAGAGGAAATTGGTGTGTCTTTACTAACACAGTCACCGCATTCCACTTTCACTTTCACACTGAGAAACTGTCCGTTTGACAGCATATGCATGCGCTTCTCTGCCTGTGCAGCAGTCAGTCCTTCACCGGCTTGTTTCTGTTTTTGTTTATGTCGAGTGTACTGATGTGTAAACATAGATAAAGGGTGTGCACTTGTGTTTTCAGAACTGTTAGTTGGCGCTTCATAGAAAAGAGGAACCTATGAGATATGCTGTTCTACAGGGTCATTACAACAGAGTGACACAGATCTTACTCAGTTGCTGACAGAGGCTCCCACTCTGATATGTGTGCTAACATAGTTTTTAACTGGTGATGTAAAGGAAGATAAGATGGGTGGGCAAATGTCCATTTTAAGGATTGTGTGAACTGAAAAGCAGAAATCTTGGACTCTCATATGAGTGACACATCCTACAACTATTCCTTTGTCATGCTTACTTCCTTTAAGTTTACTCAGAGTAATCGTGACTTTTTTTTTTTTGTCATTAAATTCTCAATAACTCTCTCTGCCAATTCACACGTTTATATATCTGTGGTGAATCCTACGATATGGTTGTGCTGAAAAAGGGCAAACTTGAGTAATGGCATGTAAATGAGATCATAAATAATGATTAATTGTTCTGCGAAATGTTTTGTTTCTGCAGAGCTGACTTGGCAGCATTAGAGACACTAATGGAACTAAAATAGCCCAGTTCTTTTGTTGAGCAAGCGCCTACTGAAAGAAGACGAAACTCTGAAAATTTCCTCTGTGCATAACAATCAGTTGCATTTGATGTTACTAATATTACAAGTTTACGTTAGCATAACGTTTTCTGCTTTAGTTGGTGACTAATAGACTCAAGTTTGACGGATTACTTTATTCTCCATGATGGTTTGTGTATTGACGGTGTTTATGTCTAAGTGCGTAAGCACATCTACATACATGGCCATTTGGATTAGCACTTAGGATGGTGTTAACCACACTTAGATAAGCACTCCTCATTGGAACAGCTGATTTCTCCTCTTGGTTACGTAAAACACAAGAATGCTGAATCAGTGAAAGTAGAAAGTAATAGTTTCTCTACGCAATTTGAAAAATTGCTTACACATTGTTTTCATTGATACAGCGGGATCCAAAAGTCCTGGAAACAATGATAAAACTTCAGCTTAGCACGTCTGTTCCAGAGGAGAAGTCCAGCTGAGAAGCAGAAAAGTAAGATGCAGAGCAAAGTGGACTTGTAGGAGACTCTGCAGCAACGTCTGCAAACAAGCCTCACTGCTACTTCTCACAATACTTTTCTTTACAGTCACAACTATCTAGCAAAATTAGTCATTTTCACTTTTGCATTTCATGTGTTTTGGAGTGCATACTTTGCAGCTTTGGAAGGTTATGCAGTTTGTTTAACTTGTTCAGAGTTACCATGGTGAGGTGAGCTGTGTTCCTGGTGGAGCCAGGCCGTGGCAAAGACCTGAAGAGCCTGAAATCTGGGTCCAGCGCGTCAGGCTCTACCATGTGCTGCTGGATTATGGGAGGGTTAAAGTTTGGTTAGTTTTGAGTCTTTGTCTAGTTATTGTAAGTCATTCCGTTTTCCCATGTATATGTGTGTGTGTGTGTGTGTGTGTGTGTGTGTGTGTGTGTGTGTGTGTGTGTGTGTGTGTGTGTGTGTGTGTTATTTGGTTTGGTCCAGCCACTAGATAAGTTACTGTCATGTGTCATTGTGTTAGGTCAATTTTTTTCTTTGTTGAGTTTGGTTTATTTGTTAAGTAACATTTTGTATGCTGTTATATTAAATTAAAGCCTTTTTATAGACTAAATGCTTTCATTATTCTTTTTGATTTTGTATTTATTTTGGAATTTTAGGTCAATAAAATCCTGATTTGGAAATTACTCTGTGTCCTTGTTGCTTCGTGTGCTTTCAGGGACCAAGCAGGCGTAATAACAAAGCATAATGTAATTTGATTGGTGCAATTGAATTCTAAATGTTGCAAAATACTGTATGAATAAATTGGTGTTCTTTATATTAATATATATGATTTAACCAGAAATTATTTTGTTTTATTGTGTTTCTTTGCCTCTTCTTTTTGTTTCATTACAGCAGAAGTGAAGCTCATCTGAGGCTACAAATAATTCAAAAACCTGATATAACTTCCACATGATCTGACTGTGTTCAGACTAAGTGTTATCAACCCAATGAGCAGGTTGTCAGGTGACTGTGTGGAAAGTCCCTGACTATCAGCATATCTTGGTCTTGCTTGGTTTTCAAGAAGTTTTTGCAAAGTGCATTTGTGCTCATCATCCTGCTGCAGAATAAATCTTTTTCCAGATGCAAACTGAGGGATCCCAACACATCTTCAAGGTTAGAGTTGCTTCGATGCAAGAATCCAGTTTGGAAAAATACTCCCTGTTTGATTTACTCTGGGTTTGATAGAGTTGCTTTCCTGTTCGTGTCTTTGCATGCACCCAAACTGATCCGGTTTCCACTAGAAAAGTACATTAGAGTTTAATGTACGGGTTACTTCCTTCAGCAGTGATTAAATACTGAAAAATCCCAACTCTCATCAGTAAAATTAGGACTTTTGACATGAGGGAGTTGGATCGGTTTTCAGATGGGGAGTGAAATCTGTCATTTCATACAAGGGGCAAACAGAGTGGGGATTTTTACAACTTTATTCCTGTCATGCTTATAATATTCCCGAGCCTCTTATTTGTTGATTAAACAACTTTACCCCCAAATAGCTTTTAAAACGTCACAATGAATTCATACTACTACTATATACTACAACGTGAAAGAGTGACACAACAAACCTGTGATGTCCTTTGCATGCACAATGCAAATATGAGAAGCGTCTTGGCTTGACATGAACTGAAACATTAGGCCGGGATATTTCAAACTAAAATGATGTAATGGATGAATAATTATGAACCCAAATCATCTGAAGTCCTAAAATAATATCCATTCTGGCACATCCCAAAGCTGCTCTGCTGGACTGAGATCTGGTGCTTGTGGAGGTTAATGAAGTTCAGTGAACTCATGTTCAGAAAACCAGTTTTTTGACATGGTGCATTGTGCTGTTGGATGGAACCATCAGAAGATGCTCTGCACTGGATGCTGTGTGTCTTCTAAATTCTTCATCTCACCCTCATTGTTTGTTATGCAAATATGTTGGACGGTCCTTTTCTGTCCATACAAAGGCTAACACATGGACATGTTCTTATTTATTAAGCTGTTCTCACTCTGTTTCCTTCCTAACTCATGAACTTTCTCTGTCTGGACATCAGGACCCCCGTCTGGGTTCACAAAAGTTTCTTGTATGCTGCTCCGTTTTTACTGGGAGTGAACTGCAAAAAGACTTGGTAGGTCATGACATGCTCTCATTGCACACTTTAAATAAAAGTAGGATGATGAGGAGGCAGTTACAGTGGTTTGCAGATGTTCTGATTGATTTGGAGATTTAAATCAGTTTTTAAAAGTTATTTATTTCAGATACGTTTATACTTTGTCATTAAAACTTCAGGCAGCTTGAATGTGTTTTTTTGTTTGCATGCTTTTTAAAATGTTTTACGGTGCTGCTGCTGTTTTGTCTAGAACACTCTTGGAAAGAGATTTTTTAATCTCAATCAGGCGTTTCCTGGTTAAGTAAACATGCAATAATAAGAAGAAAAAAGAAAAAGAATGAGATAGATAACTGGTCATAAATGATGGACATGGTCAGCAACAATTCTCAGGTAGGCTGTGGGAGTTAAATGATACCACGTTGGTATTACGTGTGCCAACACCATAACACCACCCGTAGCTTCAGCCATGGCAGGACGGCGCCATGTCATCTGAATGTTGCAGCTGAAATGGAGATTCATTGTACCAGCAACATTTTTCCATCTCCAGTTTTGGTGTGTTTGTGTGAACTGGAGCCTCAGTTTCCTGTTCTCAGCTGACAATTGTAGTAAAGAACTGTGTGCATGTGTTGTGCATTAAGAAATTTACCTTGCTGGGAACCAGTGCTAATTTGAGTTCCTTATGCCTTTTCCAGCATCTTTAACCAGTCTGCTCCGGATGCCTGAGGTCTCCTCTGACCTTTAACATCAACATGGCACTTTTGCCCATCTGACTGGATATTTTCTTTTCTGACCTTTTTTTTTTTTACATAAATCTTAGAAATACGTCTAAAAATCCCCAGTTTCTTAAATATTTTTACCAGCCTGTCTGGTACCAACAACCATGTCACATTCAAGGTCATGCAAATCCCCGTTCTTCCCCATTCTGCTCTGCAGTGTGACCTTCATCAAGTCATCGTGACCACGACTATGTGAGTAAATGCACTCAGTTGCCTTCATGTGATGGGCTGTTATGAGTTATTCATGTGCACAGCTGATTAAATGGTCATTTGAGTATATTTATTTAGTAAATTCCATCTGAACCCGATGATTGATTTATATTTTACTAAATATAATGGAATACCTTAGCTTATTGTTTTTATTTTATTTTTATCTCAGGTTATGATTTTTTTTCTTGGCTGGACACTAAAAATGTGACGCAGAAAAAGTGGTTAAGAAAATGAACAAATGAATTATACTACTTTGGTAACAAGTTTATTTAGTCTGGCTATTACTTTTCAGTGTAACAGCCAGACTAAATAAATGTTTGTAAGAAAAATAAAAGTGCCAAAGTAATGGAGCATCATTGAAGCTGGGAGGACATTTAGTTGCTGGTGGCAAGATATTAATTCTGCAGGAGATATGAAGAACAGCTATGGCATTACAGAAAGCAATCATACACTTAATTCTCATAAAAAGAAGCTTAGCAAAGATGAAAATACAAGAAGCGAAGAAATCAATCAAAAGTTTCATTTATCAGTCACAGCCTCCTGGTATCTGTCAGAGAAAGAACCCTTAAGAACCAGTTCACGGCAATTTCCAACTAAACCCCAAAACAAATTTCCGAAAAACATTCGTCTGCATGTGTCACGGTGTGTAGGAAAATATGAATCTGAATGCATGTAGTGCTGCAGGAATGAAGGTTTTATTTACACAAACTGAAGACCAATAAAGAAGAAATGTGAGGCGCAATGGCGTCACAACACAATGAGGTGGTACATACACACATATATATAATAGATATAATAGACTAATAAGGAACAGGCGACGTGAAAGAAAAAGATCAAGTCAGACGAACTAACATGACAAACAGAAATCAAACCCAAACACATACGGGAAAACCTAGAAAATAAGACCCAGAAAACAGAACTAAACATGACAAAATCTGAACCAAAACCAAGACATCATGACGGCATGTGCCCAAACTATGTTTTCACATTTCTTGTCACTCCATTTGTTGTAAATTGAAAAAAAAAAGAAAAACTATTTGTTTTTCATGAATGAAAAGTTACATGCTTATTAACTAAACACCCCCCCCCCCCCCCATTTTTCTTTAAATAAATTTTTATTTTTGCATTGTTTTTATTTCTATTGTCAGAGGACCTTTGCTATTTACAGTATTGTTCATTGCCATGCAGGGACGTTAATTTGAACAAACCCATCATTTACTACGATTGCTGGGCTCCAAGCGATTTAGGAAACGGATCGAGAGATTATTCACAACATTTTGGATATCATGCATTTTTTCTGACAAGGCTAACCTGTTTCAGCCAAAAAGGCCTGTTAGCCAACATAAATCTGCATATTGTGCAACACTGGGCCAGGAATGTGCTTTAAGAGGAAGGGTTTAGGACAGAAACTCGATGAGCAAAAGCATGCTTTTTTCTTTTTTTATGCACAGTTATGTACATTGTTGCAGGAACTTCTCAATAATATCACATTTTGTCTGATCAGCCATCATCAAATTCTTCCTCTTTCTGCACTGGTCTAGTTTTGGTTTCCTTGTAAAAACCCTAAAACAAACAAAAAAATGCAATGATTTTGCAATGTTTTTATTATTCATTTGTATCATGGGTTGCTTGCAACGGTCACAGACAATGTGAGCAAATGTGATTCATTCCTGAAAGACAGGTTTTCTGGATGAAAACTAAAATACAAAAATATTAAACAGCAGATTTTCTTTTGTACTCTGATGTATAAAGTTCAAGTGATCTGATCCGAGTGTTACGTTTGGATTTGTGTTTATTTGTAATTATTGGTCAATTTATTTAATGCGGTACTTGTTATTTAACATCATCATCACTAGTCAGCCAACCATGTGAGAGGAACTCAGTGCATAGGCGTCTTTAGCCCATTTTTGGGGTGTTGAAGCACCCCGAGACTGAAGCAAAGCACTCCTAAAATCTGATTGTTTTTTTTTTTTCTTTTAGTTTGTGAATTTTTATTTTAAATATAAAACAAACCAAAAAACTAAAAGTGTAAAAACTATACACTACCTGTTTTAAAAAGTAATATTTAAACCCCCCCAGGTTCACAATGAGCACATGTGACAGACGTGACAGAGTCTGGAGACGACGTGGAGAACATTCTGCTGTCTGCAAATTCCTCCAGTATGACCAGTTTGGCAGTGGGTCAGTAATAGTGTGGGGTGGCATTTCTTTGGAGGGCCACACAGCCCTCCATGTGCTCGCCAGAGGTAGCCTGACTGCCATTAGGTACCGAGATGAGAGCCTCAGACTCTTTGTGGGACCATATGCTGGTGTGGTTGGCCCTGGGTTCCTCCTAATGCAAGACAATGCTAGACCTCATGTGGCTGGAGTGTGTCAGCAGTTCCTGCAACACGAAGGCATTGATGTTATGGACTGGCCCGTCCGTTCCCCAGACCGAAATCCAACTGAGCACATCTGGGACATCATGTCTCGCTCCATCCACCAACACCAAGTTGCACCACAGACTGTCCAGAAGTTGGCAGATGCTTTAGTCCAGGTCTGAGAGGAAATCCCTCATCAGAAACACACCCAGGCGTTGTAGGGAGGTCATACAGGCACGCAGAGGCCACACACACTACGGAGCCTCATTTTGACTTGTTTAAAGGACATTACATCAAAGTTGGAGCAGCCTGTAGTGTGTTTTTCCACTTTCATTTTGAGTATAACTCCAAATCCAGACCTCCATGGTTTGATACATTTGATTTTCATTGATATTATTTGTGTGATTTTGTTGTCAGCACATTCAACTATGGAAAAAACAAAGTATTTAATGAAAACATTTTATTAATTCAGATCTACAACATGTTACTTTAGTCTTCCCTTTATTTCTTTGAGCAGTGTATTTTAACCGCTGCAACTCCCCTCACTCACCCATCAGTGTGCTGTCACCTGTACTGATCGGGAAACACAACACTACACAACACTTTCATTCATTCAGATCAACTTCAGTGTTCCTTTTATTTTTTTAAGGATGCATATATATCTTGCCTGGTCAAGCAGCTCTCTGGATGCTCAGCACCCCTAAACCTCTGATCCCACTCCCCTGACTCAGTGCAATTAGTCATGTAGGTGAAGTCTAGAGAATGGAGAGGAGAGGTAATGTACATGACTTTGAATGTGCAAGATGGGCTGATTTGAGAATTTCAGAAACTACTGATTTGCTGGGATTCTTACTCATATAGCCAGGACTATAGGGAATGGTTTGACTTAGATAATGATAGTTGGCTGGTTGATGCCAGACACTGGAGGAGAGGGTGCAGGTTATGTGGACATTATAAACAGGCAACAATAGCTCAAATACTGATCCGTATCAAGGTATGTTGAATGCACAGGTCCAGCAGCAGAAGACCACACTGGTGCCACTTCTGTTAGCAAACAACATGAAACTGAGGCTCCAGTTCACACACATGCTCCAAACCAGAAGAATAGAAAATGGAAAAATGTTACCAGTCTGATGAATCTTTATTTCAGCTTTAAGATGATCCGAGTTTGGTGTAAAAAACATGAAATGATGAATCCATCCGGCCTTCTATCAACAGTTCAGGCTGCTGCTGGTGGTCTGATGGTGTGGCAGGGTTATTTTTTGGCGCACTTAGGACAGCTGACTGAAAACATAGATCTGAGTTAATTGCCTCAGGACAACGTTGTGCTAAAAGGGTTCCAAAGCGCCGGGGTTTTCTATAGATTGTGCGTCAAACAGATCAATCAAAGAAAAAAATCAATCCAATCAAATAAAATAAATTTACTGACCATGTCAGCATTAGACAATCATCTTAAAAACAAAGGAAAAAATAAACAAAACAAGAAGCAGAATTTTGAACACTTATTGCCATCTTAATCTACCAGAGATGGAAATAGTCGTGAAAAATTGTAATAAAGTAAAAATTTGCTAAATTGCTTAAATTCTACTTAGGTAAAAATAAAAGTACTCCTCTAAATATATAGTTGAATAAAAGTAAGAAAGTACTATGTTTAAAATATACTTTGAGTAAAAGTTACTTCTTTACTTTCAGTTACTTGAAGTAAAAAAAGAACGAGTCATAAATCTGATTCAATGCTGTTTTTATTAAACTTTAAAGCAGCTCATCAGTGAAAATTTCTTCCCGTGCAAACCTGTGCACGTCCGTGCACATCAGTGGGCGTTGAACGTGACAGAAGCAGATCAGCAGCAAAGCAAGTGGAGAGTTTGTCACAGTCAGCATCAGGCCTGTTCAGGCTTCAGAGTACTAAAGTACTCGGGTCAAAATGTACTTGAGTAAAAAGTAAAATCACTGCTTAAAAATTTTACAAAGTACTCACAAAACCTACTCAGTTACAGTAATGTCAGTAAAGGTAATTTGTTACTTTCCACCTCTGTAATCTACTGACACGTACACACACACACACACACACACACACACACACACACACACACACACACACACACACACACACACACACACACATTACTCCATCAGCGGACCCTTGTCTGATCCCTCATCTTTTAACTGACTAAACCTGATGTCTAAACTTCCTCTCTGTCTTTACTGTCACTTTCTACAAGCTCACTCTCCTCACTCTGTGAGGTAATGACCCCAACTCCTTGATGATTCATCCTCTAGCAAAATATTCTTTTGCTGCTCTGCTGTGTTGATAGTAAAGCTTCAAAATTGCAGATCTGCTCTGCAGAACGATCCATCCATTTTCTGCCGCTTATCCGGGGTTGGGTTGTGGAGGAAGCATCCTAAGCAGTCGAGCCCAGACTTCCCCGTGTCTCCTCCGCTGTAAAATGATATCTGAACAAAAGTACTGTATGAAAAAGGTATAAAAAATAATAACAAAAGTCTTAAAAGGCACATTCATGCACATGAATGTATATATTTTTTTAAAGTATGAAAACTTTTAAGCCTTGAGATGGACTGGAGACCTGTCTGGTGTCGATCTTGCCTCTTGCCTCCCCGCAATCCTGAATTAGACTAAGCCAGGTGTGTCCAGCTCTGGTCCTCCAGGGCCACAATCCTGCAGGTTTTCCATGTATCCCTGCTTCAACACACCTGACTCAAATTAAAAAGTCATGGTGCAGAATTTTATTGGCTGGTGGATCCATTTAATGCAAGTCAGGTGTGTTGGAACGGGGATTCATGGAAAACCTGCAGGACAGCAGCTCCCAAGGACCAACTTTAGACACCCCTGGACTAAGCAGCATAGAAAATGGGTGGATGGATGGATGGATGGATGGATGGATGGATGGATGGGTGGATGGATGGATGGATGGATGGATGGATGGATGGATGGATGATGGGTTGATGGCTTGATGGATGGATGGATGGGTTGATGGATGGATGGATGGATGGATGGGTTGATGGATGGATGAATGGATGGATGGATGGATGGGTTGATGGATGGATGGATGATGGGTTGATGGATGGATGGATGGATGGATGGATGGATGATGGATTGATGGGTTGATGGATGGATGGATGGGTTGATGGATGGATGGATGGATGGATGGATGGATGGATGGATGGATGGATGATGGATTGATGGGTTGATGGATGGATGGATGGGTTGATGGATGGATGGATGGATGGGTTGATGGATGGATGGATAGATGGATGGGTTGATGGATGGATGGGTTGATGGATGGATGGATGGATGATGGGTTGATGGGTTGATGGATGGATGGATGGATGGATGGATGGGTTGATGGATGGATGGATGGATGGATGGGTTGATGGATAAATGGATGGATGGATGGATTTAAACAAGCAGAAGAGTGACATAGTGCCTACCATGCAGCTCTTTTTCCTGATAAGACTGTTGCTCTTCCAGGCAGTAGGTTATATTCATCACAGTCCATATTGCATAGAGACATGTCTGATATTTTATATTTTTTAGCCCCAAAGCCCACCAAGAAAAAGAAAAAAAGCAGTCTGTGTTCGAGATGTTTGGAACTGCAGAGCAGTAGTTTCCAACCAAGTTTCTCTGACAACCTCATTCATGCAACAGCCAAAGCAGCTGTGGACCCCCCGTCTGCCAGAAGCCATGTTTGGTTTTATGCTTTAATAAGATGCTTCTTGACATACATGATGCACTCTGGCTCATTCCTTTCCTATGTCAAAAATGAAAGGTAATAATCAGCATATTGCTTTCTTTTTTTTCCATATTAATGCTGAATTATTTGCACTGTGGCATCTCTCAGACATGTTTCATTAATAAAAAGCTGCAAAGTTAATGTCTTCAGGCCTCCAAAACCCTGGTTCCCTGTAAATAAAACACTCAGATGATTAAAAATAACTTAAGCGATCATGGCTCAACTCACCTCTGTGTGGATGTGGCCTCAATTTAAATCATACTGAGTGGACAGTCAGAGCTTTGGGAACCCACTTTGGGGTCCAGGAGCCTGAGGTTGGGAACCACAGGCATAGAGGACAAACCAGTTTACATTGTTACTCTGATATTTTTGTATGATTAGATGTTTTTTAACTCTGTGTTATTGTTACTTATCTCACTTGTTCAGATGCAGCTTGAGTTCTGTTGTTAGCATCACATCATCACTCTGCTAAAAGAAACTGATCACTCGACAGGTGTCATAGCTTAATCACTTCCATTTAGGTTTCATTTCCCCTCCATGTTACATTAGATGCACAGTGAGAGAAAAAGAAGACTGGTTTTGTCGTATCAGTTTTGCAAGCTACTGGACTCAGCATGTGAAATAAGTGGGTGTTCAGTCATCTCTGCTTTTCTTCTGTGTGTCTGCTTTTTCATTCAGCATTATTGTCTCTCCAGCTTGTGTTTTTGGGCTGCCATGGGGTTTATCTCTCACCAACACACTCTGGATATGGACATGTAACTGAGTGACCACATGTGGGATATTTCCTCGATGACTGTCACAAGTGTTGAGACCTTCAAAAATCCACTAAAGCTGGTTAATAACTTTTGTATGTGGCACAACTTAACTCAGATCTGTTTGAAGTAATGAGTTCAAACACACTTTCAACAGCACTATAAAGCAGAATGAAATAAATCTAAATGAGTCTAACAAATTCTAACTTAGGACATGAAGATGATGAAGTTTTAAGTAGTTTTTTCTGATGGTGCGATGCTAGAAATGAGTCGGTGCTTTTAACACAATCCTCAAAATGTGAGATAGGGCATGCTTTGTGAACAGATGAAATCTGTGTAGACACTGTAGAATTTGCACAGTAAAGAAATGACCCACTGTTCATTTTAAAACCAACATACATCAGTAGTGTGTGAGGCTATCTCTACTGCCACCTGCTGGAGGGATGTGGTGTAGCTCCATGGCATGCTCTGGTGACTGTTTCAGAGCTGTTTTGGGAAAATGGCAACAAAAAATGTGCATTTGTTTCAGTGATGGCTTAAAAAAACACACTTAAGGAGTAAATTCAAAAGACTCTAAAAGTCTTTTTTTTTTTTTTTCATTCCAGCAAAAATGAATGGGTTAACACTGGATCCAACATGTCATCAACATTAATATCTGGTGATTTGTGTCAGATGCAGCATTGACTTGCAGCTGCTGTTCTACCACCAGCTGGACTGTAGTGAGATGTTAATTAAGCAGATACCTTTATGATTTACCCCAGTTGTTAAAGATTAGGATCAAACCAGTAACCTTCAAACTGATGGGTGACCTCTATATACTGAAGTTAAGCTGCAGGAGGTCATATCTGACTATAGCAAATCTACTGTTCAAATACTTCAAAGCAGTTTAATAAAACATTACAGGAAAACTTCATGTCTGGACTCATAGTGGGAGTTTTCAATGATCCCCACAAGGTGGCGATGTAACAGTGCATTAAAAAATAACACTAAAAGTTACAAGTTGGGATTTTTTATTGCTATGGACAGCAATGAGACTTTTTTTTTTAAAATAACAAATTCATATTTACCTGTTGTTGTCTGCACACAAACAGTAAACACACACACACACACACACACACACACACACACACACACACACACACACACGAAACTACAGCAGCTTTCCCTTTCTCACAAAAACACACACCTCTACAATTTAATTATTAAATAATATCCAAGTAATCTGCCAGTAGACTGATGATGAATATCAGTTTTTAAATTAATTTCAAGTATAAAAAAAGAAATGCAAAGTAGCACCAAAAGGAAATGAAGAGCCTCCACATCGACAGCAGGTCAACAGCGTTTCTATCTCAGCGCCTCCAGCCAGTCCAGCACAGTGTCCAGTTCTCCCACTGCCTTCTGGACTGCCGCCTGTGTCTGAAGCTGAATGACACAGAGATGGAAAATAGTCAAATAAAAGTGGTACTGATCAAAATTATAATGCAGTTACAGGTTGTAAAGTACAGCAGAGAACCTTTAGGAAAAAGACAGAAAACCTGTTTAAAATGCACTGTAGGACTGTTTACACTGCACTGTAGAACTGTTTACACTGCACTGTAGGACTGTTTACACTGCACTGTAGGACTGTTTACACTGCACTGTAGGACTGTTTACACTGTACTGTAGGACTGTTTACACTGCACTGTAGGACTGTTTACACTGCACTGTAGGACTGTTTACACTGCACTGTAGAACTGTTTACACTGCATTGTAGGACTGTTTACACTGCACTGTAGGACTGTTTACACTGCACTGTAGGACTGTTTACACTGCACTGTAGGACTGTTTACACTGCACTGTAGGACTGTTTACACTGCACTGTAGAACTGTTTACACTGCATTGTAGGACTGTTTACACTGCACTGTAGGACTGTTTACACTGTACTGTAGGACTGTTTACACTGTACTGTAGGACTGTTTACACTGCACTGTAGGACTGTTTACACTGCACTGTAGGACTGTTTACACTGCACTGTAGAACTGTTTACACTGCACTGTAGGACTGTTTACACTGTACTGTAGGACTGTTTACACTGCATTGTAGGACTGTTTACACTGCACTGTAGGACTGTTTACACTGCACTGTAGGACTGTTTACACTGTACTGTAGGACTGTTTACACTGCACTGTAGGACTGTTTACACTGCACTGTAGAACTGTTTACACTGCATTGTAGGACTGTTTACACTGCACTGTAGGACTGTTTACACTGCACTGTAGGACTGTTTACACTGCACTGTAGGACTGTTTACACTGTACTGTAGGACTGTTTACACTGCACTGTAGGACTGTTTACACTGCACTGTAGAACTGTTTACACTGCATTGTAGGACTGTTTACACTGCACTGTAGAACTGTTTACACTGCACTGTAGAACTGTTTACACTGCATTGTAGGACTGTTTACACTGCACAAGTAGAGTTGTTTGTACTACACTGTACGGCTGTTTCCACTGCACTGTAGGGTTGTTTCAAGTGCACCGTAGGACTGTTTACACTACAGGTAACAGTGAACAGTCCTACTTACACTGTAGGACTGTTTAAACTGCTCTGTAAAACTGTGAACATTATAAAAAAAAGTTTATACAACAACAGTCACTGTGAACTGTACCTTGATGAACTCAGCATGCACAGCGTCGAAGATTCTCTGGGTCTCTTCCCCACAGTGGCAGTGCTGCACAAAGCAGAAAACCATCATCAACACTGCTTCAAAGCTTTTCTTATTGATGACCAAAGCTAGATTGTGCTGTGAACTTACACATTTATGCATATCTCTTCTGATGCTGACAAAAGCATTGGCCAGTGCGCTGGAGCAGCGTTGGTGATGCACCTGATCAGAGGAGTAGTTGCTGAACACTCTCTCCATGTAGAAACGCAGCAGGAGACGCAAGAAGCAGCAAGTCTGACCTTCCTGGAGAACACACACACGGGTCTGATTACAGCTCTGTTTAAACACTAAATACTTGCTTTCGAAATATTTGAAGTAGGACAGACAAAAGGGAAAAAGAGACACAAAGGGGGAACTGGAAAGCATGTAATCATAACTGTCAATGTAAAATCTCACCTGAACATGTTTCATCAAAGATCTATCCAGAAGTTTCACTCCGATCTCTGTGTCTCCGGATATCTGCCAAGAATAAGCATGAAAGTCATGAGTCAGAATCTATTTCTTTCATCTCATCATCAGAACTCGCTGCAAACAGCTGAAGATGTTTCATCACAGATGATGGAAAGTGCTCCCTGCGTTTGCAGATTACGCTGAATGAGATGTGGCTTTGAACTCACCGCATGTGGTCTGATCTCGGAGTAATATTTGCGCAACTCGTGAATGTGAATATTGACAGAGCAGTTGTCTACATGCAGAGTTCTGCTCTCCACCGGTTCACTCAGACAGCCGAGGAGGAGGAGGAGGAAGCAGCCAGAGTAGCCAAGCAGCATCTTCATCTCTGTGGTTACCTGGTGATGAAGCGAACATTTAGACATTTTGCTTGTTAAATTTCCAATTGATAAAAAACAAAACAAAACAAAACAAAACAGAGATTCTATTTAGTCAAGATGCAACACAAAATTCACAAAATAAAAAATTAAAACAACATAAAAATCCCAGGAATCAAACATATTTTCTTAATTCAATACCTGATCTAACACTTCATTAAGTCCATTCAACGCAGAAGCAAACAACTGATGACACAGTCAGGTTTTATCGCACTTCACCATGTTCAGACTCACCTGTGTGAGGATCCAGAGGAAGTGTCCTGGAGAAGATGTGTCTCTCTGCCTTCATGCTGCCTCCTCTTATAGTAGAGTGAAGGGGAATTTACCAGGTACTGAACAACGTCCACACACATACAAATACATGAACATGTCAGCGTGCACACATTAGTTTAAAGAAGAAGGAAGTGTGAGGAAGTTCAAGGAACTTCCAACACATGTTGAATTTCCTTTTCTGCTCATTGGAAGAAAAGGAAAATAAATATCTGAATATTTCCTCCTATCTGATTGTAGAGACACGCCTTGTTAATGTGTGTGAATGTGAGAAAAGACAGATTTGCAGATTTAATTTTCATCCTTTGGTTTAAAATTGTGGCTTGAGGATGAAAGATGTGCAAAAAAAAAACCTATTTCTTTTTTTAAAAAAATAAAAATCTCTTGTTTTTGTTTGTTCTGATTGATCCTTCATTGTTTTTCAATCATTGGCTTGTATACTGGTAATAAAAGAAAAAAAAAAACTTCCTTTACTGCAATGACATTGCAAGGCTTTTCCTCAAAGTACATTTGGCATGACTTTGCAGTCGTTAGGTGTGTGCCTGTCAGACCTGCTCACCTGCTTACAGATTTTGGCCAGCGTAGTTTTTGACATCAGAAAATCCAGATGCAGGAGAAAGAAAAACTGCAAGCTGGGAAGTCCAGTGTAAACAGGAATTACCTGTGTGGGTGCCTATAGCTTTTCAGCTGAAGGGTAAAAGTTCCAGATATCACTCTGGGGAGTGACATTCATGCAGCTAAAGAATGCAACCTTTTACTGCTCAGGGTTACACGCTGCTTGTCGCATTCTCAGGACTGACAGAGAGCTTTCTGAACAGCTTCCATCCTCCTGATGGGAGTCAGTGAGTCTGATTCCTTTCAGCAGGTTTTTACAGCCGTAAGATAAACTTTTACTGCTCAATTATGAGCTTCCAGGGATGAAGTTTCATTTTTATGACACTGAAACTGCCTAAAAATGGGATTTGTTTAACTTTTAAAAGAAAAGGTTAACAACAGAAACACGAAAAGTAAGAATTTCCTAATCCTGCTGGAAATACCAGTTTGGAAAATCAACACCCCCCCCCCCCGTTTGACATAAACAAACCCAGTAATGACCCATTTTTCAGCCTAACAGTTCAGCCATGAAGCGCTGTTCTCTTGTCAGACAGTTTCATTTAATTGTCTTTAGACAATCAAGTGTTTCATAATTAAATGTCCAATCCACTTTATTTCTTCAGCACATTTTAAAAACATATAAAGTTTCCAAACGGCTGCATGAATGAAACAGGGAAAAAGAAAAACAATGTTACAATACTAAAATATGGACTACACTAAAATAGCAATAAATCCATAACAATAGGCTTAAAAATCAATCACAATAAATAGGTCATTTAAATAAAATTAAAGAACCAACAAACATATCTGTAGCTGAACATCACCGTTACGTCGTCTACAGAGTGGGTTGCAAAGGACCCAGGTTAAAAAGTACTTTACTATTAAATCTTATAACAAGCTAATTATTATGTTTTTATGTAGTCAGAACAATTACTTTAGCTTGTTTTTTGTTTTTTTTTTAAATAATTTCTGCAATTTCTATGTTGTGTTAGTTCGTTCTTTGTCGTAAAGCCTTTCCAGACCCGCTAACGGAAGTCCCTCCGCTGGCTCTGATGGGCCCCTGTGAGCCAGAAGAGAAATCTGGGTTTTTCTTCGCTTGTGCTGCCGTCTCAGCGGCCCGACCTCAGATAAACAGCAGAAGATGGATGGACTGTAGCAACTACATTTCTCCACTGTGCAACGCTGTTTGCTTTCTGTGTAGAGCAGTTTAGAATCTGTCACTGCTGACATCATATCTGGGAAGAAGCCACAGACTCTGAATCAGGCCCAGACTGGTTTCCAGTCAGACACAAAATACAGTTTAAAAGATAGTTTACAAATCCCAGTTTAGGTCCAGAATACACTTATGACATGTTGAATATCACGCTAGCCCAGACCAGGCCAGAGTCCAGGCCAGAGGCCAGGCCAGAGGCCAGACCAGAGTCCAGGCCAGAGGCCAGGCCAGAGGCCAGGCCAGAGGCCAGACCAGAGTCCAGGCCAGAGTCCAGGCCAGAGTCCAGGCCAGAGTCCAGACCAGAGTCCAGGCCAGAGTCCAGGCCAGAGTCCAGGCCAGAGTCCAGGCCAGAGGCCAGGACAGAGGCCAGGCCAGAGTCCAGGCCAGAGGCCAGACCAGAGTCCAGGCCAGAGTCCAGGCCAGAGTCCAGGCCAGAGTCCAGGCCAGACTCCAGGACAGGGTTCAGGACAGGATCCAGGCCAGAGTCCAGGACAGGATCCAGACTAAATCATGGAGAAGCAGCGTTTCGCTGCTGCAGACAAGTGGAAGAAACTCCAGACTTTCCCAGATGTAGAGACTTTTAAATGGAGGCTAAAAAAATTTCTTTTCTCTTGCATTTATGGATGAAACCTGGATGGTATCTTTTAACGTATCCGGACTGCTGCTTGCTATTAATAGTTTTTTATAATAGCATTTTATCTGCTTGCTTTGAGCTTTTTGCACACAGTCTTATTTATGTCTTCTTTTATCTACTTTTTAATGCTTCTCCTGCACCCTGCTGCAATACCTGGAAACCTTTCAGGTCCTCTACCATCAGGGAGAGCAACATTTACAGTGACTAAAATAAATTTCAATACGAAATTGTGGAAATAAACCTGCCTGAGACATATTGACTAATTGTTTGGATGTGTAATACCCAAAGTAAATGTTTCTAATATGCTGTTTCATATTTAGACTTTTTCACCATTGCTATAAAATATTGACTTTTATCTCAACTATTTGCTTAAAAAACATTTATTCTCAATAATCTTGTGCAAAAAAAAAAAAAGAAAAAGGCAAAGATATATTTTCTGTTTTTTTCTTCGTGTGAACTTTAAAAGGTTAATGTTGTTTGTGAAGTATTTTGATTTGTCTTGTACATAAAATGTGATTTATAAACAGACTTACTTTGCCAAAAAGATACAAGTCACGTATGAGGTATTTACAGGTCAGGCGTGTGTGACTACTCGAGCTTTTTATGGTTTGATTTGGGAAATGTACAAAGAAATAATGATATGGTCAAAACCTAATGACTAACGAGAAGAAAATACATGAAACATAAAGACACAAGATGTTAAAATGTGTCACAATTTTAATTTTAACTTTTAATTAGGCTTCAAGCATAGCCAGACAGTAAAAGACAACATTTTATTTTTCCTTTTTTTAATTTTTATTTTACAAAGCATCTTTATACATAGAAATGATATACATAAGATGATGAATAAAGGGAATATATTGACAGTTTTTACATGAAGTACCTTGAAAATCCCAGGTACATTTAGGACAGGTTTAACTACATGGTAGTTATGTTAGTATTCAGTTCTTTATACATCCTGTGCAGGTCTGTTCATTCTCACATCTCCTGGTAAACATATCTACCCTCCAAATTTGTAGCATGTCTGTCAATGTACCTGTATTTTCAGCCTTTGATCATTCGCTTTTTCTTTTCTTTTTTTTTTTTTTTTTCCTTTTTTGTGCTTTATAGTTTTGGAAATAAAATAAAAACAAACTATAAACTGCAACTCCTAAAATTTTTTAAGTTGATCCACATTTTTGTGCGGATGTTTAAATTCTGACAAAAATTACACTTTTCAAAGTTAAGAAGTTTAAAGTATCAAACTTTTACATTTATATGAAGTCCCTCTTTGAGTTTTGCAGCTCCACAGCGTCTACAGGCTGGAAACTTTGTGCTTCTCTCAGCATGTGCTTGCACACTTGTGTGCATGTGTGTGTTGTTGTGAAATCCACCTAAATGACAATAGAGTGAAGGTGTCTGAAGCACATGATGACATCCACAGGGATGGGAGGACTCAAGTGGTTTCCATCCAAACGCAGGTACCTGAAGCAACACAAAAACTTATCACCATGCCGTCACAATGGTCTTTAAACTACTGAACATATCAAGTCATTCTTTGTTCACTTGAAAAGCATGTGGCAGACTGTGACCCACCTTAGCCTCGGCACCATACTGTAATCACTCGGGTCGGCCTGCAGGCTGAATGGGCAGATGTGGGTGCCATTGATGCCTGTCAGCAAAATAACACAGTGGAATTTAATTATTTAACTTGTTTTGCAATAAATAATTATTTAACAAGTATAACACAACCATGAGTCATAACATTAAAACTACTGGCAGCTACAATGAGCAGTAACTTTTTCATCACAGAAGAATCTGTTAAGATTGAATTAACATGTCGGATGCAGCAGGTGAACAATCAGTTCTTTAAGTTTACTTAGAAAGCGAGAAGAATAAGGTTGGGAATATCCAGATGTCCCAGTTTTCCAACAGCTTCTAAACACCCCGTCTATGCATGAAGCTGTGAGGCTTTCGGAAGAGTCTCGAAACGCCTTGACCTTTTGTTAACGGATCTGTGTGTCAATGCAGTTTTATCTGCGCGTACAAGGCAATTCGTCCACACATATTCAACAACTCGAATGCGTAGAAGCTTTTTTGAACACAAAACTATTAGAATTATGAGACAGAAGATTAAAAATGTGTAAAATAATGTTTGTTAATTTCTTATAGTTTGTGCATGAGTAAAACAATTTGGTGCATAATTTCCAGATGTTTGTGTGCGCAGTTAAACATAAAATTAGAAGTACCAAATCTGCACAAAAAGGTTTATACAGTTTACAAACCACGTGTTGCACATACAGCTACCCAAAGTTACAAACAAATACGTTTGCACCATTTGCGAATCATGTATTACATATGCACACACACACACACAGTGATATGGAGTGATTTTTCTCCTCATACAATTTGTTTCGCAGCCAAGCAGCACAGACATACAAGGTGAGAGAAAGCTACGGCTAGCAGACACATAACAAGTAGCTCACAGAGGTCAAAAGGTCGATGGCGGAAGGACCGAATTAAAACTAATATCAAACTGAGAAAGGGAAGAGAAGAAGCTGATGGAACCAAGATGATGCTTTGTTTGACATGAAACATCTGCATAAACATTGTTGTGGTTCACCAAGACTTATATCAGTGCTGTTCCATGATGACAGTGGTGTAGCTGCTGCATAAGACTCTCTGCCACTCATCACTCACTTTTCCACCTGGATGTCTGTGGGATGTACCATCATCAAAAACCATGATCTGACCCACAAAGGTCATGATTTATAAAGGATCTGCTGGAAACACATCACAGCCTGATAACAGACGACACTTCACAAGTTTTGTACAGTCTGTGATTGGCTCGTGCTGTTTTGGTAGAATAACTGAAGTATAATTTAGTATCAGGTAGGTGGTTTTAATATTGTGGCTAGTTTAAATTAATCACCTCAGCAAGCATTTTAAACTGTCTCTTAATTTGCTTCTGATGGTTTTTATCAGGACTCTGTCAAAGTAATAAGCGATGGATTGATTTGGACATTTTGATTAGAGGCCAGAAGGAAGACCCAGGACAAGCTGGAGGGACAACGTCTCTCGGCTGGCCTGGGAACACCCCAGGATTCCTCCACAAAAGGTTGAAACAGTAATCAGGTAAAGGGAAGTCTGAGTCTATCTGCTTTGGCTGCTGCCCCTCCGGAGAAGCGGAAGAGAATGGATGGATGGATAAACCAATAAGATCACATAAAGGATAAAATAAGTGTGTAAACCTGAAGCTTTGGCTTGTTTTCTCTAAAACCACCTGCTGTTTCACATATATTGTCAGCAAAAGGACCAAATCCTCATATGAACATCTATCACAAGTCTTCATCTATGAACATCCTTGAAGACTTATGATCCAGGATAGTTTATTTTAGTGAAGCAGAAAATGGTTTATAACTTTGCTGCAGATGCTTCGCATGCTATAGATGTAGGAGACCCAAACTTTCCAAAAGCTTGCATCTATATAAGAAAGAAAAACCATAATTTACTTTCAATGCTGTTGTGGTTGAGGTGCAGATGCTCCAGGTGACTGTTAAAGACCGGAACCATGCTGAGCTGGTTGTGGGCCAGCTGCAGGTCCATCAGGGTTGACACATTGAACACAGCCTTGGGGACTCCTTTATCACTCAGCTGGTTGTAGTTCAGCCTCAGAAATGCCAGATTAGTAAAGCTCTCAAAGTAGTCTCTAAACAAGAGAACAAAAAGATGCAAACAGCTGTAAAAGTTCACATCGACTCAGTGTTCTGTTGCAATAATGCCTGAGATGTGTGTTTACTGTGTGTGAATGTATGTGTTGTGTACTTTGGAATGTCATCTATACGGTTTTTGTCCAGGAAAAGTTGGATGAGGCCACTCGGTACACCAGGCGGCATCTTCTTCAGAGTGTTATGAGCCAAGTTGAGCTGCATGAGGCTCTTTAGGTCCTTAAATGTGTTCTTTCCAAGGTCACTGTCGCTCAGCTAATAGAAGACATCAGACACTTTTATTTGCTCCAGAAATGCATAAGATTGATGTAAACAAGCAGTAGCTCAGAGTTGTAAGGGAGGTTCACCTGGTTGTTGTGCAGGTCCAGCAGAGTCAGGTTCTCCAGCTTGCTGAGTGCGCCAGGCGGGATCTTAGAAATGCGATTCCTATCCAGACGGAGCTGTTCTAGACTTGCTGGGAGGCCTGCTGGGATTTCATTCAGCTGGTTTCTATGTGCGTAGAGATACAGCAGTGCTGGGATCTTCTCAAAAACCTGTGGAAGAGAACAGTACAGGACCTGATACGGGTTTTGTTGTTATTTTGAAGGTGTGAGTATTAGAAGAAACTCTCTGACCTGTTTGTCTATTCTGTGGATGCGGTTGTTTGCCAGATTGATCCAGCGGACCTCAGAAGCGTTGCGGAAAGCGTCTGCAGTGACCTCTGAGATGTAGTTGTTCTGTAAGTACAGGTAGTGGGTCCTCAGTGGGATGACTGGAATCACACGGATGTTCCGGTTCTCACAGTTGAGAGAGTTTGGATAGCTAGGGGAGCATAAACACTCGCGAGGGCAATCAGAGAAGGCGGAGGGGGGACCCAGGATGGGTGGGGGGAAGTCCGTGGGCTCCTGGGGCTCTGGCTGTGCCGGTACTGCAGGTTTAGGGACAAAAGGCTTCCTGGTGGGAGGTGGGCGCTTGGTGGGCTTCTTTGGTCGTGGTCGCTGAGTGAACGCTGACCCCATTAGGAGGAACAGAGCCAGTGCAGAGAAGAGTCCCACTCCAGCCTTCATTGTCCTGTAACAGTCCATGAAATGACAGTTTGGATATTTTTTATGCAGAAATGTGCATCTATGTCTTCTACACAGAGAGAAAAGCCGCATTTTCAGAGTAGTGATCTGCATGAGTGTGATGATCCACAGAGTAGAAGACAGTTTCCCTTCCATGCTTTATTTATCTGTTCTGGGAAGACCAGGGTACTAATTTTGTTTGAAGTAAAACTCTGGATAGATTTGCTGTTTTTTGTTCAGACATGCTTAACTTCAGTCTTCATTTTAGAATCTGACAGGCGACAGTATTTGTGACTTGGTTAATGACAACCAGAGAGGATCGAGGTTTTGTGGAACTCATTTGCCCTGGATGTACCGTCTGTAAACCCTTTCATTTTTAAAACTCGTCTAAAGACCCACCTGTTTACCGTTGTCTTTGGCTGAGCAGAGTTTATCATTTCTGCTTCATCTGTTTTGTTTTGTTTTGTTTTTTTGCTTTTATTCTTTCATCGTTACTGATTATCTCAGTGTGTGCTTTATTTTATGTGTATCCTGCTGTAAAGCACTCGGACTGGCCGTTGGCTTTTAAAATGCGCTATATAAATAAAGCTGACATTGACATTAATTGCAGAAATTAACCTGGTTTTCCTGCAGATTTTAGGAGTTATAGATTTAGTTCTGTCTGAGATGGAGGACTGCAGTGTCACCTCTTTTCATCATGTATTGCTCTTTGCTGCTCATCATTTATTGCTCTTCTGAAAGCTGAGTGTGTTTGCTCAACACACTCAGCTTTCAGTAATAATTTTGTTTTTAATATTTCCTACTAGAGAAGCAAATCATACTCATTTATATCTAGCAGTGTGAATCTGTTTTGAGACTTTTCTGCCCTTCTTCATGCAGACGTGAACTGCCAGAGGCTTGAAAAGCAGCATCAGAGACCTCTCAGAATAAACAAGATGACGGAAAAAGACATTTCAGGGTAGAGGAAGAGGAGCGGACTTTGCCAAATAAATATAAAAGGAAACATCAGACAAAAGCAGGTTAAATTAACTTAAATAGTTTGCTGTGTACAAGATTCATGTATTTATTGTTTAAGTAAACATTCAGAATCATTTTCATGTCTGCACTGCTGAACTGTGACTTCATCATGGTTCTCAGAAAACCAGCTGTCTCCCAGTACTGCCCACTACTTCTCCATGTGTGTACCTGCTGTCTCTGTAGGGAGAGTGGATGGATGGCATCCTAGTCATCATTATCTTTATCAGGTCTGCACCACAATAAAAATGCATGCGCCACTATTTCTGCTCCTTGAAACATCTTCCAACTTAAACTCGTCCTCTTCCTCATCTCTTTCCATCTGACTGCCCGATTCCCACAATTCTACTTATTCTCTGTGTTTTCTGCAACTTTTAAGATCGTATCCTATTAAAATGCATCAGGAACAGAAATGTTTTCATGTTAAAGTGACAGAAATTAAAACACTTTTTTGAGATCCAGCTTGATGATGGAAATGTTTTGCACCTCTGCATCCTCCTCATTTTGATGGTTAATTTTCCAGTCTAGCTTTATTACTGTGAATTTATGCTCATACATCATACCTGTTGTCACTTATAACACTTTCACTCTGTCTAAAATCTCATATTCAGTCTACATAGTATGTTGTGACCCAATCATCTGGCTTGAAAGATGCAGGTGTTTGTTTAATCTGATTCCATTTAAGCCAAGGAGAACAGGCGGATACAGGAAATTGGTGTTTTCTTCTTTTTTTTTTTTAGAAAAAAAGAATAAAGAAGAATAAAGGCCCCGTTGTTCTGGTTCACAGGAACAACTGTAGCAGATAAAACTGCATGTGTGGGAGGATGAAGCACTTTTATCCAGAGGGGCCTGATGGAAACCACACTAAGTCCCATTAAATCTCCGATGGCTCCGGTGTGTATTGGAAAAAAAAATAGATAAAAAGGTAACTAGTGCTAAAGATCAGGAATCTGTACTTTGATGGTATACGTAAATGTTGGTTTAGAGACTCCTAACTATTTCTCATTTCACCAGGAGCACATGGAGGGAATGTTTTTAGTTGTGAACTGTGAAATAATGTGATATAAAAACAGATGTGAGAAATCAAATCAGTGTGTGGAATGTGGAAGATGTCAAGAGCGGTGTAAGAGACATTTAAGCAGAGAGGAATTCACTTTTCACTGGATCGGCTCATCCTAAACATGCGGTTTCTACTGGATGTGTGTGCACAGATAGAACATGTAAATTACCTTCAGTCATAAATGCACAGTTACTGATAACTGTGCTGTTCTTTGGAAACTTTCTACCCAAGTCAGTGAAGATCACATATAAATCACAGGGCAGGAATGAGGCTCAGATCCAGGCTTCATGCCTGAAAAAACAGATCTGAACTTTCTTCTGACAGTGTGTTCCCCGGCGCTGCCCTTCCTTTTCTCTCTGAGCCTCGCAGCTCTTCGTTCTAAAGCAGAACAAGCTTTCCTTCCCCTCACACTGCTGCTCATGCCAAAAGCCCTGGCAAATGAAGACTCCCTGTCAAAGATGGCTGATTTACTGGTGTTTTATTTGTGACTTATCTGACATATTTACATGAGAGCTAGACTTATGGCAGAACCTCCATACATCCATCACACGCAGCACGTGTGCCTATCTGTCTGACCAGACAGCAGAATTCAATCTAAATGAAAGCTGAATGTGTCCAAACTGCTGATTGAGCCTTTTAAATACTTTTTATGATCAATTTGGCACAATCCAGATAAAGATCATGTGATATGACAAGATGGATTTATCTTCAATTCAGCTGTTTGTCGAAGTGAAGCTATTTATAAAAACCTAAATGTTATTGTCTTATCATTAGATTTTCCATCTTTCTGATGTTAAAAGTCAACAAAAATAACTCTTAAAGGTAGAAATCCTAAAGTTTTACATTGTAATAATAATAATAATAATAATAATAATAATAATAATAATAATAATAATAATAATAATTATAATAATAATAATAATAATAGAAAAATGAGGAGAATTTCTTCCTCCACTGCAGAGTTATATTTGCTGCACAGAGAATGGTTCTTGCTATGCCTCTGTCTTCTCAAGTCAAGCTCTTTTATGTTTTCAGGAGTAATTTTGGCAGATTTAATCTCTCCCAAAGGTTTCCAGTGGTATTTAGGTCAGGACTCACAGTGGCCAGTTTAAACCAGTTAATCTTCTCTTTCAACAACTGATTTATGTTGTTAACTGTGTGTGGCGGTCACCGTCATGCTGAAAGACACAACGCTGGGTTTTCTGCCACATTGTTGTGCATGATGAGCTGGTCTGAACTGGTTTGATCTTATCTTATGATTTTATAGTTTCATTTCATACGTTACTTGATCAGAAGGCAGCAAAACAAACAAACCTCACAGCATAACACAACTCCCACTATGTGCTGTTAGGCTTAATTTCCTAAATATGGTATTTAATCCAGCCCTGCGATGGACTGGCGAGCTGTCCAGGGTGTACCCTGCCTGTCGCCCAAAGCCAGCTGGGATAGGCTCCAGCTTCCCCACAACCCTGAATTGGATTAAGCGGTTCAGAAAATGAATGAATGAATGAATGAATGAATGGTATTTAATCCAACCCCTAATCCCAATACAGAGTGTCTTTTAGTCATTATGGAGTCCTTGTTGACTGAAACCTTAAATCCAGATTGCTCCAGGTCAATCTGAAGCTCTGAACTGTGTTTTTTCCTGATCTTTTAGAGCAGGATCAGCAGCTCTGGTCCTCAATGACAGATATTGGATGCATCTCTGCAGCAACAAACCTATATTAGATTAATGAGCCGTTAATAAACTAGCAGAATTTAGCAAAACTTGACAACAAGTTATTGGAGATCTGTTTAATTTGAGTCAGGTGTGTTGCAGAAGGGAAACATTCAATCCCTGCAGGACACAGGTGCTGATCCCTGCTTTACAGACTTAAAGCTGAGGTAGGTAATGTTGGGGAGCCAGCAAGATGTGAAAGTGGCACTCTGTCTTGGCTCCTCTGGTTTTGCTCCTTGTGTGATCCAACGATATTTTATAAGAAATGAACAACTCTGTTTTGGTCCAAACGTTTTGATTGGTCAGAGTTTTTACAGATTTACAGTAAACTAAGGGGTCTAACTTTATTTCTTATTGTTCATGATTACAAAATGTATAGACTGATGTGTAGGGAGGTATGTGTGTGTGTAGAGTGGGGTATGCGTGTATGGAAGAATGGGTGATTATAGAGGGAGCAGGGATGTGTGTGTGAGGGGGTGTGTGTGTATAAAGAACGGGGGTAGGAGAGTGTGAGTTTGAGCGTGTGTAAGAGAATGGGTGTATAGGGTGTGTTTAAGGAGGAAGTGTGGATGCGTGTGGGTGTGGGTGGGGGTAGGTGGGTGGGTGCATGTGTGCGTGTGTGTGTGTGTGTGTGTGCACATGTGTGTGCGTGTGTGTGTGCACATGTGTGTGCGTGTGTGCGTATGTGTGTGTGTGTGTGTTTGTGTGCGTGGAGGGTCTTGGTGCTCGGGGAGCGCTGCTGGTGTGCTGGGGTGCGGCCTGGCTGGCGCTCGGTGGCGGTCTGGGGATCCCGGCCCTCCGTCGGTGTGGGCTGGGCCCTCTGCCTGCGGGGGTGGGGGGTTGCTTCTGGGCTCTTGGGGCCGTGGGGCCCGCGCTCTGTCTGCCCTGGGTGGCCGGTGCCCGGCGGGGCCGGTCCTCGCTGGTCCGGGCCTGCTGGGGCCTGTTCCCCCTGACTGCGGGGGACTCTGGCTGGGACCCCCCTCTGCCTCCTCCTGGGTCGGTGCATGGCTGGCTCCGGGGTGGGGCGGTTGGGGTCTGCGCCTGGGGATGGCTGCCAATGGCCCTGGTCTCGGGGGTACTCCTGGCGTGCCTCTTGCCTTTGTGTGGGAGGGGTCACACTGGCATGATCACCTTTTCCGGAACACGTTCCACTCTGCATGTTCTGCATGTGACACAGTCACCGAGTCGTCACGCAGTTTTATTCACTAACAGCAGCTAGTTTTCTCATTTCTGTTTGTTTCTCATTTATATTTAACTTTTTAGATTCATAGTTTAGTTACTATGATCTAAAGTTGGCTTGTATGTGTATGTATATGTGTTAATACTGGCAAGTGCGTATATGTTTGTACGTATGTATGTGTGTGTATGTGTGTGCATAGAGGTGTGTGTGTATATGTATGTATGTGTATATGTATATGTGTACATATGTATATATATGTGTATATATATATATTATGTGTGTATACGTGTGTGTATATGTTTGTGTATGTATGCGTGTGTATGTGTGTGTATATGTATGTGTGTGCCTGTATGTGTGTATGTATACATCTGTAGGTTGTTTTCTTTCTTTTTGTTTTTGGGTTATTTTTTAGTTGTTGTTTTTTTCTCTCCCTTTTCTCTCCCTTTATCTCTTTCCCTTTTCTTATGAGGTGTTTCTTCTCCTTTCTCTTTCTGTCTTTTGTCTGTCCTCTCTGGTCCAGCAGTACAAACTCTACAATTCAAACAACAATACAGAAAGTCAAGGGGATCATTATATCTATAAAGCTTCCCTTGGCAGAGAAAATTTGCTCAGCAGAACACAGCATCCAGACCATCATTCTGCTTGCCTAAATGCTGGACAAGACAAAAAAAAAAAAAATGTATAGACTACTATCAGGACGAGGAACCGCTTCACCCAGAGAAAAGAAAAATGTCTCTGAGCAAGATTACCCATCCCAGCTTTAACTTTCTGTCTATTGTCTCTGTTTATCCAATGCAAGCTTGTTGAAGGACATCCCAGTTGCTATCAGGTAGTTTACAACCCGGACAGACTGCCAGCTACCGCAGCATCAACACAAATGCAAACAAGACCAAATAATCTTTTATCTAAACGTTTATTCCTTGGGTAAATTTATAATCATCATGCTTTTGCACAAAGGAAAAAAGCCGGAGTACCGAGAGAGGAAGGATGCATGCATAGGGGTAACATGCAGGTCTCTCAGCTGAGACTGAGCATGTTGTTTGATCTTAGTCAGTGTCCACATAACAAAAAAATTCCAATCCATTAATGTAAAAATGTTTGACCCCCAAATCCTGTGTTATAAGTCCTTTTTTCTTTTAACTTGTCTTTTCCAGCATGAAAGCAGGCAGAATGATGGTGTGGGTGCTGTGTTTTGATGAGCACATTTGCTTACCAGGACTATGGATACAAAGATCCCCCTGATAATCTGAATTCTTATTTTATTTGTTTAAGTGTTTGTATTACAGAGTTTGCACAGCACTTTTGGACCTGGATAGAAAAAATGGATCGAAAGAGAACAGAAAAGAAAAGGAAAGTATTTATACTAAAAGTATTTTTTTTAACTCCCAACCCTACACATCAAGTCGGTAGGAAAGTAAAGTTTATCTATGTTGCACCATTCACAAATCAAAAAGGTGCTTTAAAATAAAATCAGTGTTTGATGTTGAAGAAGTGGTCAACTAAAGCGGAAAGTTCATGCAGCTCAGAGACGTAAAACATGCGAAACAACTGAAAATCAGCTCTTGTAAAGCATTTCTTCTGAGAGAAAGAACGTACAAAACAAACAAACAGGAGCACAACAGCTAAAGCTGAAACTGAAGAAAGGTGAAAGGATGGTGGAAAACATCAGACTGGGTGTAAAACTCAGACATCCCTGCTGGACTGACTCCTCCTTTCAGTCTTGCACCTCCTTATGAGCCTTTTTGGCTAAATCAGTGGTGTCAAATATTTACAAAATCTCATGGAAAGTTATCAAACATGAAAGTTAAAGGACACATTCTGACATCACTGCTCCGGGCTCAGCAACGTCGCCTCAGCTGGGAGCTTTCTGTGGAGTTGTTCTCCCTGTGATTCCTCCCACACTCCAACAGGAGGCATGTTAGCTTAAAGACTGACTGTGACCTGTCCAGGTCTGCCTTATGCCCAGTGGAAACTGGAATAAGCTACGACCCACCCTTGACCCTGGACAAGATAAAGTGGAGATAGAAAATAAATGGATGGAAGTAAGCAGTAAAAGTTAGCAATTGTTAAAGTTCTTTAACTTTTCCTTATAAACTGCAGTTTTGCACTGCAGACCAGCATAGTTTTAAGATGGTCTAACACAAGATTAAAGCAAATTGAATAAGATCCTTTGGTTAATAAAAAGCATACTTCCATTTTAATTAGTTAATTTTCATAGCAACAGTCACTAACATGTGAACAGCTACATGCACCAGTCTCCATTTCATATTAACATGCATAAAAAACCCATTTAAGATCTGACACGGCGTCCACATATCAGGCATGTGCACTAATGTTTCACCCAGTGTTAGAACATTTCCCTTCTCTTGTTTTCTGACTTTTTAATGAGCCTTTGTCCATAATGAGGAGCTTTTCCAATCCTTCGTGTTGGCAGAACAACGTCATTCCTTTCACCAAAATCATGACAACTGTTTAGTCAAACATCTAAAAAAAAAGCTTTGCATGAGAGTCTTGTCATGCGCAGCAGATTTAATCATCTGATTCTGATATCTGAAATTATGTGTGACTGATCGGCACAGTTGCACACAGCTAAATGTTGTGGGGATGATCTGCCTGTTGGATCAAGTGTTCATGCGTTTTACCTATAGATATGATGAATGCACTGGGATTGTTTTTATAAAGATAAATGAACCAAAATGCTGAACATTTCTGGTCCCCAGAAAGTTTATTCTCCTGTCTGGCTTCTAGACTTTTCCTTTCACTCTGCAAAATTGTATTTTCTGTTGAATTTCTAGTCCAATCAGAATATTGCATCAGCACTTGATTATTAAGGTAATCCCAAAACATTTTTAAACCATTTTTTTTTTTTTGAATATTTGCTTTCATTTTTGCCATGGCTTTTAGTCAGCAGTCACATAGACAGAAGAAGGATTAATCTGAAATCGCTGCAGAGTAATAAACACTAAGTCAAGCAGCAAATGATGAATGCGTATATGTCAATATAACCTGAAAGATAAATATGATTCACCAGCAAAAAGCTCATTTTATTGCATTTAGAAGCACAACTAAAGCTTTTTTTGTAAAACAAACTTTTACACAGTGCTAACTGTCTTCACTGTCTGGGGGAAAAAGCTGAAAACAAGGTGAGGATGTTGCAGAGAAAAGCAGAGTTGCGGCATGCAGCAGCTCCCGGAGGATAGAGCGCCACTTTGTGTGGCGAAGTGTTTCTATAGAAACAGTCTAGCATGGCTCAGCTGTGAATGCGCCAGGATTCCTCCTCATTCCATCAACACTTCCCTCTCTCACAGCGTTCCTTTCATTTGGACATACAAACACGCTCTTGCTTTCTTTCTCATCTCATTCATCAAACCACATCAAAACAGCCTGAAAACAACAAATAAACTTTTTGGGTTTTTTTTTTTACCTGGCTCTGGTACCTGCCCTCCTTTGTCAAGTCCCAACTTAGTGTCTCTCTTCTTCTGTGCCTCTCACTTTTTTCCTACCCCTCCCTCTTTCTCTCTCTCTCTCTCTCTTCCCCCGTTTCTCTTCATCCATAACCCGGCCCTCCCTCTCTCTCTCCTCTGGTGGACAGGCCTGCCTGTTGGGTTTGTTCCCTGGCTTTCTTCCCTCTGAAGGTCACAGTGGTTCTTTCTCCCCCTCCGCTCGGCTCAGATCCAGAGATATTTAATCTTGATTCCTTCTGGAGAACTGCGAGCTCTTTCATGTGTCTGAACTGCGGCACAATTTGTTTTACTACACCAGAAGGTTCAGCGTATGTGACTCAGAATAGACACGGTGATGCATAGATATGTTTCAGTGTTTACATACACAAGCAGATATCAGACGTGTTTGAGAAACGCTGTGAACATTGGACCTCTGTAAGGAAAAGCTCAGCTGTAATTGTGTCATTTCTCTGTTTCCACCCACTTTGCCATTGTTTAAATGACTGCACACAAAGCTGGCCATGTGCTTTTCATTAGTAGCATCTTCCCAGTGACTCCATAGCATCCTTTTCTGCTTCTATTAAATGTCCAGGAGATTTTTTCTCTTTCTGTCTGCGCCAAAGCAAACTAATACCGTGTGATAACTGAGGTCCAGCTGAGGCTGAGGGTTGTTGCGGTGGAGTTGAGTGGCACTGTGAGGAACAAAGTGTGGAGCTGAAATGTAAGTGTGTGTGTGTGTGTGCTAATATCTTACCAGGGGTTTGGAATTGGAGGTGGACGTGTGTTTGCTGCTCTGCATTCCTGCAGCGTGAGCAGCAGCCAAGCGATAATGTGGTAAACATATGTGGCGATCAGTTTCTAATACACATATACACACTTCTTGTGCTTTCTTCACATTCATAACCCCTCAAACTCCAGACTCCCTCTCAGCTGGTCGTTGGGTTTGGGATTCTGAGCCCAACCTGGCCAAACATCTGGTTGAGAGTGGTTTTAACAAAGAAAAGTCACTTTCAGCACATAACAGGATATAAATAACAAATACTGCATGTAGCTTTTTGGGTGTGTGCTTTTTCTCCCTGTGCTACCATTTAAAATGGTGCTGGAAAGTTATTAAATGACTCAGCTCCTCTGATCAACTGCAGTGACTTCACCTCTGTGTACATGATTTTTATTTTGCACCGTCTACAAGGATGACATCACTGGAAATGGCTGTTCATCGGCACAAGTTTCACGTTTTTGTTTGGGTTGTTTTTGACTGTTTTAAATATATTCTTTTATACTTTTATACCTGCTGTTTAATGTAACAGACTTGGCCTTTGGCTGCATTGCTTTTGCCTTTGGTGTTATTTACTGTAAATTAAAGACATAAGCAACAAGAGAGGCTTTCCAGACAATTCTGTCAATGCTGCAGAGAATCACAAACAAATATAACCTTTCACTATTTCATTAAAAGCCTTATCTTAACTTAAAAATGATGGCAGGCACTTGTCACATGAAAAAGTTGGGCAGGAGCAACAAGAAGCTATTAAAGTGAAAAATAAATAATTAAGAGACAGTTGGAGGAATGTGTTCAACACTGGGAGCATGAAAGCAACGTGATGGGATAAACAGGAGCACTTAAAGGAGGCAGAGCCTGGGAAACAAAAGCAAATTTGCGAAATGTGGAACAATTTCAGAGAAACATTCCTCAGAATATTTGAGCATCTACAGTCGAAAGCATCATCAGAAGTTTTTGAGAGTCTGACGTTTTTTGTTTTTTTTTGTGACGGTGACATGTGAAAACCTGCCCGTGATATTCAGGCCCTCAGGCAGCATTGTATTCAAAGCGGACGCAATTCTGTCATGGAAGTAGCTGAGAATGCTTCCAGAAATAATACGTAGTTCCCCGTGTCATGCACAATGCAGTGTGTATGTCACGGGATGGGTGCTGAGGTGTGGACCCAAATGCAGACCAGAGAGGCAGGGATGCAGAATCTAGACGATTTATTCTTTAGACGCAGAAACACAAGAGATATGAAGAAGCACATGGGCTAACAGAGACTAACTCAAACACAATGAACCTGCAAAACACAACTGAACTGATGAGGACTAGAAATACTGACAGAACTAACAAGACACGGGTGTAAAGAATGAACTAACGAGACCAGGTTATCTCAAAAACTAACAAAGGCTACAAAGGAAACAGGAAAACCTGGAACACGGAAAACATCACATCATTGTAGCTCTATCATGCAAAGAAGAAGACGTGCAGAAAACTTTGTCTTTATCTGTTGCTGAAGTCCATTAAAACTGACAAATTCAGCTTAAAAATTCCTTTTAAAAATTGAGGGCATTGTGTCATCCATGGTGACTCGCAATGGTTTGTTTTTGTTTTCAACGTATTCCTTGTAGATTAATTTCTCAGGAAAGCAGCCCCTGAAGTAGGGGTGTTATATTTTAGTTCAGGGGTCACATGCAGCGCATTCTGATCTCCAGTGGATCACATAAAATAGAGTACAAGTTGAGTACAAGTGCAACAATATTTGCCTCAGTCAGATGTTTATGTAATTTTAGCCATTTATATACTTTTTGTATTTATTTGTTGTGAATATTTTATATATGAAAATATGAAATATGTTTTTTTTTATTAAAAACTACAAATGCATAAAATATTTACATTTTAACTTTAACATGTGTGTAAAATAAGCTATTTAACATTTTTTAAATATATTGTTTGTAAATATTTTATAGAATACATTAAATGAATTGTAAATCATGACAAATTCATAATCTCAATAAATAAAATAGTGTCATTTCATATGTCTGTAGAGGTAAAATACTATATCTAAACAAATGTTGCATTGTTTTTTGTTAATGCATGCATGAAAGGGTTAAATTCAAACTGAGTTTTTGATAACTTAAGACTTAAATTAACTTCAGAAATTATAGACACTGTTTCCAAAAACGCTGTGAATTGGGTTAAAATGTAAATATGCAATGACAGGCAAACTTTTCTATTCTTTGTTAAACTTTTAATTTTATGAACACATAATTAAAAAGATCAAATGATTTAACAAAAGAAGAAAGTTGACATGTTTGACAAGTACGGCATACTGTACCAGTCAAAAGTTTACGCCCACTTCCAGATCAAATCCAATGGGAAGATGTGTCCAAACTGTTGACAGGTCATGTCAGAGGGAACTTTGAATGAATTTACAGCAAATGATTCTGGGTTGAAGTTGTGGAAGTCTTGGTCACTGGTATGGTTCAGAAGTTTCCTTGACTCATCTTTTCTTTCCTTTAAGGACACTCCTAAAGGCTCCTTTTGGGTTGATACAGTAGTTTTTTTTTACAGATTGACTTGTATGAACACGGTTATAAATCCGACTCATGTGAACTAGTTTTAATTATTATATCACAATGAATTAGTTTGAATTGATAATGTCAGTAAAAGGCCTCGTGATGACTTTGTTGTGATTTGGTTCTGCATAAATAAAACTGAAGTGAGCTTCCAGGATCCTTCTGAGGTACTTGGAAGTGACTGAACCTGCAGATCTAAAAGAATGGCTGAACTGAATGACAAAAAAAAAACCCAAAAAAAACCAGATTTTAATGAGCTCATGCTGTTTGTTGCTTCAAAACTTTTACTGCAGAATGAAAAGAGGTTTTCAGTCCGACACACACAGTGTGATAAAACAACTGGTTGACTTTGGGTTTTAAACTTCTCATACTTGCCTAAACATTATCACCACACAGACCCCCAGAACCAGACGAGATGTTCTCCTTTCTTGTTTTCCTTTGTCAGAAATCTGCTGCTGTGTTCACTTTACAATCACTCCTACAAAAAAATCCATATCTGAATCTTTGTTTTTGAATATACATGAATGCAAAAACTAATTATCACATTCTTATTGAAGTATTAAGTGTCATGTTTTTGAGATCATTTACATAAATATATAATTTTATTACCTAAAATACCCACCTTTTAAGACACTTTATTTGTCTGAGCTTAAGCAGCGAACCAGTTAGGACAAAACTGTGGAGTTTGGTTTTTCATGTGGAAACTAAGTCACATGGCCTGTGGAATGTAAGTGCTTGGCATGCAGCGTTTAGATACACAAAGAGTCTGGAGAGAGATACTTGGATGTTAGCACCTTTTTTATTCAGGGTTGAATTCAACCTGTTGATTCTAGATGGCAGATGCATGTTTATAGTCTGAAACCTGCTTTTACCACAGGAAACCTTGAAGCGGCCGTGCTCCTCAGTGCTATTACACATAGCAGCTGCTTTTCAAGCAGATGGAGAGACAGACAGGCTCGGACTCAAGCCCAAAATGACTCGTATGTATAATAATCTGAGAACTCTCCAAGAACGGTCTGTTCTGTCATCTACAGAATGAAATGGATGATAGAGCTGTTTGGTTTTAGAAGAGTTGCACATGACTTTCAGCCAGAAATATTCCCACAGTCAAATAGATCCGAGAATTAATCCAACATTTACAGAAACATTTGCAGCAAGATGATGAAGGAAGCACTGTGGAGACAAACTGTCATTCATGCATTTTCTTATTAAATTTTTTTTTTTTTTTATCACAATTATACAAATGTACTATCTTATAAACAGTTCTATCATGACAAAACTACCCATTTTAAAGTTTACAATTAGATGCACTTTATGTGAATATGACAAGAGTTAAAAAATGACAAACAGAGCTTGTCTATGAGGCCAACAATAAAATAAATAAATAAATAAATAAATAAAAACACATACTGATATGAAAAAGGTTGTATTTCTCATTTTATTTTGTGTGTTTTCTACAGTGTTGTCGTATTGGCGAAATGCCCACTAAACACCATCAGTTGCTGTAGGTCCCAAAGAGCAGCTGATGAGTCTGACATCATTTTACATAATGGAGCCATAAGCATCGTGGTGTTAACCGGCCAATATTTCCCAAGTGAGTAAAGCAAATCCTCCAAAAGTCACCACCTGCACAGTGGACACTTCCAAACTGATGCTCATCCATCATTCATGAAGTCAAACATTGTCCTGCCCAGACAGGCTACAGTTCATCTACAGTTTACACCAGTCTGATGACTTTTAGTGGTTCACTGATTCTGAGGAACAGATTAGTTAAGCTTTGTTTACTTAGACATAAAATCCTGAAAAGATAGGCAAAAAATGCCCTGTGATGGACCAGCCACCTGTCCAGGGTGTACCTGCCTCTCGCCCCTTGGTTGGCATGTTCTTTGGTGGGCTGCATAGTGTTGCAGAGCTCAGCGGGCCTTTGTGGAGTCTGCATGTTCTCCTCTTGCTCAGTACGCTGCCTTCCTTCCACAGTTCAAGAATATCCACATGAATATAAGAGTTGATTTAGTATCTACTTAAGGAATTTTTTGAATATGTTGTTTCTCTTGTTTTCTGCTGGACTTGCCTTGCAATCGACTGGCAACCCATCCCTGACCTGAATTAGATTTTACAGTATGGATGCAGGAAATGCTTGTGCTTTGCTAACTCTCACCTTTTTTGTGAGGTTCAATGCTTCTCATGAATGTGTGATGCAAGAAGAGCCTTTTCAAAATCACTATCAGGAGGTGAAAAGTTTAAGGTATAAACTTGCACTCTGTCTCATGACGTTGCGACTTTGAAATCAGGTCTTGCTGGTAAGTTGTATGTGCAGGAAACATGAAACATTCATTACACTGATGCTGGCACTGCAGTTAAATAGTGTGTTTGATATCGCAGGATTAAACCTCTGGAAGAAATAAAAATCTTCATCTTGACTTTTTACTTGAGGAGTTTCAAATATCTTTGCACAGTTTGTGAATTGAAAAATATTTAATTTTGTCCACTGTTAAAAATAAATATACACATGAGTTATTAAGTATTTTTTAATGTGTTCAGATAAACCTTGTAAGAATGTGTCATTACAGTTTCATTAAATACCTCTGAACGGCTGAATTTCCACTCTGAGTCATTAGATTATTGAACGTTGTTAATCTAAGGAATCTGGTTTTGCTACGGGGAATACTGCCGATACTCTGTAAACTTTACATGGATTTTCAGTGTAGCCCTCTGAAGTTACCCTATTATCTCTGATTTCATGTAGTTCACATTCCTAGCTCTGTTTTGCTCTTCTTATTCCTCCCTCCATATTTCATTTGGACTGTATCTGGAACTGATTAGTAATTTGTAATTGATCATAGCAGTTTTGGGAACAGAATATGTTTCCTGTGACTACCAGATTCTCAGTATCAACTATGTATTTACCATTATGTCCTCTGTACATTTAGACATTTAAATTTATGGATTTTTGTTGTTGTTGGAGTAATATAATAATTGTTGTTGGTGTAATATAATAAATTCACTTCTAATTTGCTTTCTGTCATGATATTGAATGCAGGCTTGTCAAGCTTATGCTAGCATGACAATTTCACATGATACTCGTATTTTATTTCATATGATACTCATATTTTTTAACAGCAAGTCATTCATATCTCACAGTAGAAGAATTCAAATAGGTTTCTTAATTTACTTTTCAGGAAACTGAAATTACAGCTGCCAGTAGCAGATTTTATCAGCTGTGGCTAGCAAGCTAATTAAGCTAATAGTGGCATCCTGCCAGTTAAATGTTTCCAGCTGATTCGCTTTAAGGCAACAGTCAAACTGACACCATATTCAGCCCTTTGCGTTTATGTGCTGACTGTATGTTTAATGAGAGGGCTGGAGGTCTTAGAGTTGCTTGTAAACAGGCCTGTAAATGTAACTAACAGCTTCCTCAGTCATAGCCAAAACCACAACTGCCATACAAATCTGTGTTGTACTTAGAGATGATTTCCTCGTCTCGCAAACAACAGCTCTTTGTAATTTGAGAACTGTTGTGTCTCTGCAAAATAGTTAATTTTTTTCTTTTCTAGGACAAGCTAAAGTGTGCTTTAGGACAATGATGTTTTTAGGAGCAATGAGTAAACACCAAATCAGCATCGTGAAACCGCTGGAACATTTGATCTGCCTGGAATACATTAATTGCTGAAGCAACCAAAAATGCATGAATTAGTACACAAAAGTTGTTGAATTGAAAAGAAATCCTGCAGTTTTCCATCCAGATTGTGTTGAAGATGAGTTGTGATAATAGAAGTGCTGAAACCAGGTCATATTGTGAGTCTTTAATGCCTTAAATGCAACAAAAAGGACACAAACTGCTGTAAAATTTAGGAGGTTTTTCCACTTGTTCAGGTTGATTGTCTGCAGGCTGTGCTTCACCAAATTATGATGACTGTACTGCAGAATCACAGCATGATGTAGTCTCACTGAACCACTATGAGCCCACTCTGAGACCCCTTCAGCCACTGTTGTCCGGTTGGTTCTTGGGCAATGCCCAATAATTCAGGCTTCCAGTGGATCCTGCCAACGCTAGAATAACATCCTGTTCCATACACAAGTTTGATGCTACACTTAGCCTCTGCAACACCTTTCCCTTGTGTTCGATGACAGAACCGAGTTGCAAGGCTGGGCCTGATGATGTCGACGCTTTTCTTTCTTGTTTTTTAATGTTTGGCTTGAACTTTTGCCTGAAATAGCCTTAATTGTTTGCACAAGTTATGCAGCTTGCAAGGAAATAGTCCTCCTGTCTGGAAGGTGCTCAGAGCCAACATCAGTTGGATGAACTGGAATGTCGACAGTGAGCCAGACTTCATTAGCTTCAATGCTCTCTTGTCTGAATGAGAGTAAATCCCTGCAGCAGGTTGCATAATGCTTTGCATAAATGCTGTAGCCGGTTACATTTAACTGGCAGTTGAGGGGATTTCTGCTTTTATTTCTCTGCTGCAATCGACAACAGATTTTCAGAACGATAATTCATTTCCAATATGTTTTCTATGCGTCTGTTTTGTCTCTTTTGTGCGAAGTCAATTTAATTCAAAATGTTAGAATAACTAAAAGTGTGTATTTAACCATAACTGTTCATGAGCAAACAAGACAGTCATAAGACCTTCTATGTCAATACTTTTTTAATGCTATTTTAGTTTCATTTTATTCCCCTTGCAGTCTGACTTTGTGTCCAATGGGAAGATCTTTCTCCTACCTTTCCATCTCCTGCCTTCATGTGACCTTTTTCACCAACCTTTTAATCATACAAAAAAAAACCTAATCAGACAACAATGGTGACATTAGAAATACTTGAAAAAGGGTTTCATACTCAACCTGTTGGTAATATTGCTAAAGTTTCCTCCAATACTGCAGCTGCAGAATCATGACATCACAGTAGAAACTCCACATGCTGCATGAAAAACTTTCTTCCCCTCATAAATGTTGCTGCTCAGTAAAATATCTTACACAAGCATGATGTGGGTGTGTTACACATACCAGTTTAATGAGACAATGGGACATCAATCTGACTTTTAGAGACAGCACTGCTCAGTGTGACTAACACCCTCAGTGGAAAAACAGTATCTGTCTGTCGTGTTGGGAGACCCCGACCTCTTTTTTCCACAGTGGACTGATGTTGTGTGGTTAACACTGCTGCATTACTGCAAGATGCAAGAAGGTTATTGGTTCAAACCTCAGTTGGGGCATAATTTGCTCTGTATGATTAGGCTCCAGGGTTGTATGTTGGATTTTGACATTGATATGCAGATCCAGAGATCCCTGGAAGACAAATGTTTTGTTGCACTTACATGTGATAGACGTTTGTTTTAATATTACGTAACTGATGCTATATTTGAACAAACAGAAGTTAATAGTGTTGAATATTCTACTTAATGTTTTTTCTTTGTTTGTTTTGTTTTTGGTAAACCAAAAACTGACGAATGATTTTTTATAATTGCAGTAAGTATAATTGCAGTCTTTCATATTACGTTGCGATAAAACACATTAAAGTTTGTGGTTATAACAAAATGTGGAAAAATTTGACAATTGCTGCATCATGTTTTATCACATTTGAACAAACATTTGCTATACATTTATTTTTAAACTAGATTTTACATTTGTCGATTCCAGCTTTGTTTCAGGAAGAAAAGCTTCGTGACCCAGTGTCAGCCTGCGCCCCGGTGGTTTAGAAAAAATTAAGATCAAATAAAAGAGTGTGTTGTGTATTTTTTGCTGCATAACACACATTGTGTTGGAGCCAGTTGAGATGGCTCAGGCATCCCCCCCCCCCCCCCCCCCCCCCCCGGGTGAGCTGGCAAACGTGGCTGGGGAGTGGGAGGTTTAGGTTTTCCTGCTTAGGCAGCTGCCCCCGCGACCCGACCCCATGTTAGCAGGAGGAAATGGGTGGATGGATGGACATATTGTGTCAACATGCAAAAAAGTTACTAATTTTATTCAATTCAACAGAAAATAAGGAATTAAATATGCAGACTGCCTGAATAAAACGTATTTAAAAGTTATTTTGCAACAGAAAAGGGAAAATGTCCTGACAGCTGCCAGTAACGGCTTTAGCTTTAAAAACTGTCATTTTGTCTGACAGCTGAGAAGACAAAAGCACAAGCTGTGTTTGCTTGTTGGGATGTTCATACATGCTTACAACGATCATGGTTTAAGTCATGCACATGTATTTTCATTTGAATAAAATTAATTTCACTGGTGCATCTCAAACAATAACTTTAAGATAATATATATTTAAAATCAGGATCATCCTCTGGTGACCCCAGAAAGGCTTAAACCAGTAAAACTCAGAGGCTGGCCTGTAAAAAAAGGACTTCCCATCACCTCGCTGCAGTCAGTGCTCTTTTCACATGGTGCCATATCACATCTGATCACATGATTGTCATGTTCAGCATTAACTCCAATCACTTTCCATCAAGAAAAGAAAAAACAACATAACACTAAAAGTAAATAGTAACAGTGTTTAAACTGATTATAAACACCTGTGACAGCTATTAAAGTAATGTGTATAAAAAAATGCTTTCTTCATGCCTACCCATAGAGGACCGTTTGGTATACTAAAGGAAAGTGTGTGTCTGGTGGGTAGAGTGATGTACTATGTGAAAGATCTGGGCTCTGCTGCTCTTTATGTTACTGTTATGACACTACGGGGAGCTTCACTGAATATTATTTTGACTGAAGTTTTCCAAGGTAGAGTCTAGTTCAGAGGAGAGGAATGGCTAGAACTTTAATGATTTCACCAGTCAGAGTTTTATTCTGTTTTCAGATGGCTGCAAAGACACTATTTCTGTCTTTTATCTAAAATAATTCATATCATCTGGAGCTCAGGTGCAAAAACATAATAAACAATCCTGGTTGGAGCTTAGCTCTGAGCATAATTAATAAAAAAAAAAAAAAAAATCTGTTTTGTTGTTTTGCCCTTCATTTAGATAAGGTGAGTTGTCTGAAAATAACAATGGACAGTACAACATTCGATATCTACCTTCTAGGACAATAAGTGTCTCAGCAACTTGCTGTTAAATCTGGGTTCAATCACTGGGGGTTCAATCCCCAGTGATGTGCTTGGCAGTCTTTAAGGTATCAACATGAGCCACTTGAATCCTTCTGCAGGGCAAACCTCAGACAGCTGGCGGCTCCTGAAAACTTATGTCTGCTTCTTCTCACTAGAGAGTATTTATTAACACAAACTGTCAACCATATTTCAACTGTAGCTCCATTATTATTGCTGCAAGTAAATCTGTTATACAATTTGGATCAAAATGGTTCTGAAATGAGGCAAACAGTCGTGGTCTGGCTTGAATGTGTGTGGGTAACAGACTTACAGACTGTATAGAGGAACTAAATAGCCTTATATGTAAAAATCTGTGCTAACGTTAAAACTTTCTTCATATAAAACAATGAGGGTTTGCATGATCTGCTGTTATTGTGCATTATTACAGTGTATTATAGCTGCCATAGTGATTCTAATGTTTAAATTGTAAAGGAAATGTAAATTTATCATGTTATAGAGCTGGAAATTACACATAATGTAGATGTTCAGCTGGAAATATTTACAGGTTGTAATGCAACAAAAAGTAAAAGTGCTAAAGAAGGGTTAAATACTTTCAATGTGATAAATCTGAAATTATTCTACTTCTAATCTTTTTTTTTTTTTTTTTACTTTTCCAATTTTGTCCACAAAATAAGCTAGAAAAGCACTCGGAGAGCACAAAACTCTGCCACAGTTCTAGAAAAGAAATTCCTGGATCCAAACAGTGATCCAGATCACCACTAAAATGAAATCAGATCTTCCTTTTCACATTTCCAACAACTGCTGAAAATTTCATGAAAATCCATCCATAACTTTTTGAAATATCTTGAACATAAACAAACAAACAAACAGATTAACGCTGGTAAAAACATAACCTCCTTGGCGGAAGTAATGATATTTTATTATCTCATAACATCTTGGGTTTAGCTAAACTTTGGCTGTTTGAAAAACCTTAAGCAGTCCATGTCCTGAATTTTCCATTTTTAGCCTCCCTTCAGTGTTGTCATTATTGTTTCTTTTATTATTTATTTTGTAACACCAAAGATCATGTTTGCGAATTAAGAAATTTCCTGGTAGGTAAAACATCAGCATTTACGGAAACATCAGTTCTGCATAGATTAAAACCCACCAGGGATTTTGTAAACATATGACTTCACTTCCTGTTTAGCAACGCAGCTGTCAAGTTGTTCTGCATGTGATGGCTGCAGAGTTTTGGAAAGCAGAAGTTTGCATTTTGTATTTATGAGACTTGGTCTGGAGATTAATTCTGATAATTCTGAAGAAGAGAAGGCGTCGACGAAAATCTTATTAATTTACTTTAGACTCATAATTTAAAACCTTGATCCACAGAGACCCCCTGGCTTTGAGCCATTGGTAGTGACGTATTGCTTGGAGTATACTGAAATAAAATGCAGCTTACTCTACCTCTCCTTCTGCTGTAGGAAGCAGGAGTTTTATGTTTTACTTCATCCTTTTAATAGTTAAACAAGCCAGTAAGAAAGAAAAGACCATGTGGATGCTTTTAACCAAAGCGACTTACATGTGAGCAGGGATCAATTAACCTCACTCGAATGTCTTGCGGGTTGGAGGAAGTCAAAGCACCCTGAAAGAGCTGACACACACACACACACACACACACACACACACACACACACACACACAGGGAGAACGTGCAAACTCCACACAGGAAGGCCACTGTTCAAACCCCCCCACCCGAGGCTCAAACCGGCAACCTTCTTCCTGTGACGCTGCAGTTCTAACCACTACAAAAGCTGGACTTTCAGGTTAAAATATGCTCATTGTTAGGTGTAATCATCGACACCACTCATTAACCACTGAGGTTAAATGTCTCAACATAGTTGTCAAAATGTTCTTGTTCCTTTAAATTATATCGGTAATGTTTTGATTGCGCGGTTTCAGCAGCAACATGGAACAACGACACTTTTTGCTTATGCTTGTCTTCCTCCAGCATGACCTCATAGGTACCAGCAGACGGCTGGCTGGCCGTCACTGGAACAAGCATACGTAGACTTTTATGGCTGATGCTTGTCCCTTAAAGGAACTCTGTGTGAGTGTTTCCTTCCGCTGGTTAAAAAGGGTCCAGACATGGCACAAGTCTCATCAGATCATCAGACACACTTATTCCTGCGACATGGTGTAACCTGGAAAGTATGGTGGTGGATGTGGTAATACACAGAGAAACACACATACTGGGGCCAGCATGCAGATGTGTGAGCTTTATATCTTCAGAAAAATTAAATAAAACATCTTTTTAGTTTAAGTCTTTACAGCTCACAAAATCACAGGAATTCTGAAACTCCTTTAAAAGTATCATATTATTGATGATTTTATTAAATTATTGATACCTTTCTTGCTTAAAAAATAATTTAGTCGTCTTTTTCTTCATTTTTTTGTTACTAAGTTTTGTATCATGAAACTCACTAAGAGCAGCTGCAGCTCAAGCAATAAGCTGATGCTTTCTGTAACCTGGAGTACAATAAGTTTAACTTACCCAGTAATATATAATAAGTCATAAATAATATTGAATTTCCCTTTTGGGGAGAAATAAAGCATTTTTCATTTCATTTCGTTTCAGACTGGAAGGTCATTGCTGTCAGTATCCATCAGAAGATCTAAATAAAAATGGTCTTTACTTTGAACATGATTTATTTAACATTGCAGTGCAATTGCATTTAGTAATTATAAGAAATTAATCTAAGACAAATTATTTTATTTTGTTATTTTGGAAAATGACCTGAAAGAGCATTGCAAAATGTTTCATCTAAATATTGCAGGAAAATCCTGGAAATTCTGCCGTTAAGAAAGAAGCAGCACACGGGTATGATCTTCAACATTTCAGTAAAACTACAATGACTTGGACTTATTTTTTGTTTAGGCTTTTCCTTCTACCTTCAAGGTTTTTAATTGAACAGTAGCTTATTATTATCTATTAGCAGGTATTGTGCAATCACACAATTTATATAGTATAAATGAGATATTTCTATAGTTATCATTTTTAGACATAAAAAAACTTCTTTGATATTTGGTCCTGTTGTTGTGCTCTTGTTTCCGGTTTCTCTGGACCTTTTGTGCCTTCTTCCTCTTTTTGAAACTGCTATGAATTATCTTTGTATTTCAGCTCCTAACTTTACCTTGTAATTTCCAGCTTCCTAGTCTGGCAGCTCCCGGCTCAGACCCACACCCTCAATTTTCCTTGTAAAACTTTCCTGTTGATCCTGGATTCTCTGGTCTGCATCCTGTTTTTGATCTCACTAGTGAACCCTTTTGCCAGTGATTTAGTCTAGCTGTCATGGCTTTATTGTCACAGGGTGACACAATAAGGTTAAAAAATAATAAAATTCAGGTGTCTTTTTAAACATATTTTTGTGAGTGAGCTTTCTGCATCACGGTGGACTGTGTGATGACGCTGAGTTGCAGCACAGGCTCCACAACCAGGCTGCAGAGATGTCAAGTGGGAATAATTCACATCTTTCCATGCATCACTAAATAGCACACGTTGAATTAAACACTTTATTAATGAAGTCTTCATTTCCACAGCTGGTTGTCTTTGTCCACTATTCATGTACTTGTAACATTTGTTACATAATCCACACATTAAAACAAAATACTGAATATTCATGATGTGGAAAAAAAAAACTCTTCTGAAATGTGGGAGAGTTTTATTTTACCTAAATCATACAATAATAAAATACCTTAACACAGACCATTTATGTATTTAATGTGACAGAAACATATTTTTCTCAACTTATTTGTGATTTTTTTCTCTAATTGATTAAGTTTTTTTCAGTGTCTGATAAAAGTTTGGACACGCCCTTTCAAAATGAATAAACGTGCTCAGAATTGTTTTTATTGTATGTGTGTGTTCTATTTGCAAGCCATTGTGTGTGTGATGATCTTTTGTCAGACATCCTGATTGTGGCAAAGTACCGTCTTACACAAGCAGAGTGGAATGTCACAGTTCTTTATTTTGCTTGTGGCAGTGTATTAAAGAAAATGGATACCCGCTGGATCATTTATGTTCAGACTGCTTGTGCAAATCAGAATTTATTATTACAGGGATCACTTGTTAAATCAAAACCTGAAACATCAATATTTCATTAAGAGACATGCTTTCATAATTTTAGAATATATGAGTCAAGCATTTCCCTTTTCCTCTGTGTTTCCTGCTGTAGATGTTCAGCTGAGTCTCTCATGAAAAAGCTACTAAACTTTACCATTAAGACTTGTTTTATTTTGCCCTAAATAAAAAGTTTAATGAGGAAGATATGGGAATTTTCCCCACTGTTCCTATGGAAAGAAAACACACAGATGATAGCACATATAGTCAAAACTCCTAAAAATCGAATAATATGAGATTTGATCTTCACTTTTTGAATAAAAACTACAAAACATCATTTTACAGTAAAATTCATGCTGAATGCCTTGAACTCTCTTTTCATAGTTAAGAGATGATTAGTTAAAGACTAATACTGAGGTTTTTAAAGTGTTTTAAGGTTTATTGTCAAGTTGTTTGAGTTTACAACTGGATAGCAAAAAAAGCACATCTTATAAGTCCAGTCGTGTTTTTCTTCATAGCATCAGATGGGGTTGGAAGGGTACGTACAGTACTTGCATTCTGCAAATGCTCAGAGGGTGGAGTCAAATGTAAATTTTCTGAAGCACTCGCAGGCAGTAAACCCAGTCAGGGGGAAGCTGGTTGTAGGTCATTTTGTTTCCATCCAATCGTAGGATCTTCATCCTGGAATAAGACCGAGGTCCCACCTCTCTGCACAAACTGGTCACGTTGAACTCTGTGGTGAACAGACAGAAAGCAGACTGGATTTTTAAACGGTTATTTGTTATTGGAGACCTATTATTCACCAGAGGGACAATCTGTGTCCTGTAAAGACGTTGTTGATACTCAGCTGGTCTACAGAGCTTCAACTGTACAAAATGTACTCAGAGTTTATCACATGTAGCTTATTTAGGTGAAACCCTATAATTCCATCATGTAATTTGTCTGTGTAAAACAGCTCTGTGCAGTCTGAAAATGGCTCGTTTCTACTCACAGATCCTGCACTTACCATTAGCTGTCTTGCAGGTGCTGTGGTGAAAATGGAGGCAGAGGAAACCACAATATACTTTTTGACTTTCAGTTCAGTAGTAGAGTTTCTGTCAGCCCACAAGCTTGGCTTTGGCAGACTGAAACTGTGGTAGCTCTTAAGTTACTAGCCAGACGATGAGGTGTGTTTATTGGTGGACCATTTTGCCGTCTGTCTGTCTCGTTAGTACACAACCCGTCTGTCTACTGCATCACCGATCAAGAAACAGGAGCACTTTTTAACTTTGCCAGGGCTAAAACTGCCCCCCAGGGCATTGCTGTTAGGTGCTGTGAGTCATGGTTTGGCTGCTGCTGGGTAAAAGGCTGCTGCAGCATGATATAAGCTGAAGTGATGAGCAGCAGGCAGACACACAGAGAGAAAGGAGACTAAAGAGGGGAACAGCATGTGCTTCTGGCTCATCCTGTGCTCTTACCTCTGAATGCATCACAGATGTTTTCATACCACTCTCTCTACTTCTGTGCTAAACTATTTCACCCACATGCAGGCAACTCAAAGCCTCTCCTTTCTTTTCTCTTTCTGCCGCTCTTCATGTCCCTCCTCCAACTTGTTTTGCCGCCTTGCTGTCCAACCTGGGCCCCTCCCAGACCCATACACAGACATGAAGGCTGGTCACGTTCAGAGGCTGAGACTGAAGCTTTCCTGTCACGTTTTCCACATCCCTTCCTTTCCAACACAGCAGGATTTGTCACTTTTTTCCAGCCACTTAACTCACAGTTTTCAGAGAATGTTGCTGCTACACATTTACAACGTAAAAGCTGACATAAGAGGGTTTGTGGGCTTTTTTTGCACATCACCTTGAATTTCATTGGCCTCCAGGTAGAGGTACTGCAACGTGGTGGGGACCCTGGGAATGGTGGTCAGTTTGTTGTAAGAGAGGTCCAACTCCACCAGGCTGGAGTAGTTGAAGACATGTTGGTGGATGTCAAGGCTCTTCAGGCCACAGTGACTGAGACGAAGGTACTTCAGATTTACAAAGCCCAAAAAACTGTTGTCATTCAGCTCAGAGAACGAGTTGTTTGACAGGTAGAGCTGCTGGATGGAGGGAGGTAAGTGCCTGGGGACAGCTGAAAACAAATTTCCACTCAAGTCCAACAGATTCAGACTGACCAGCCCTATAAGAAGAAAAGAAAACATTCACATAGTTGTTTGATTTCGTACCACCAGGCGTGTTAGAAAGAACAGAATGATAAAAATTAATTAATTTAATTTTTGGGATAATCCTAATCACAAGTTCACGATCATTTATCCTTCACTGAAAACATTAACAGTCAGATTGTAAATGTGGCATGTCCACCTTCAGGGTGGCACTTTGTCCCCCACCTCCACTTCATGTTTCCAGAGCACTAAATTCACTGATAAACTCCTGAACAAACCTTTGACTGCCTGCAGTTACAAAGGATAAACTTTTTGACCCTATAAAACCAAACACATCATATTTGATACACAGTTTCTGATACATTTAGCATCACTTCATGGTAGAAACTTTACTTTAAACCATGTTGTACACCATGTTATACTGGTATCCTGCATCCTGGTGGGTACCAAAAAGCAGAGGACTACACTGCAATAGTCCACAGCACAGTCCCCAAGGTAATAAATGGTAAAAATACCAAAAAATCTTTTTTTTTTCAGAGTTTGTTAAAGGATCAAATAAAGGTTATATATATAAAAAATGGATTCTTCTCCCCAGTTGTTTTTGAGGCTTGAAAGGGTTAAAGTAGTTTTACGTTTCTTGTCATCAAACTTTTTTAAGCACCTATGGAGGATTGTTGTCTCTTAATTAACTTGATCTGTTTTCATTTGTTCATTTTACAGAAATATAACATCCTGTTTTAGTTCAGCAATATTCAGGATTTATTCATCTCAGATTTGTGTGTGTGTCTGTTTTACACCTTTATTTCTTTATATTGAATTATTCATTTTCTATTTAGCCAATCTTGTCTGATGGGAAGATATGGAAATCCAAACTACATGAACACATTTGCCATCAAATAAAGTAAGACGTACTGTATTTGAAGTCATTTGCTTTGAAGTAATAACTTTGAAGTAAAGTAATTTGCTTTGAAATAAATCGATTCCCACAAACAAAAGTTATACAAGTTTTAAAACAAATATCTGTAATATTCTTCACTGTGATCTACTAGTCTGAGCTGACTGTGGCTTCATAGCTAATTTATTCTATTACTTCTCAAATATTTGACATTTCTCAGCCATTTTCATTTAATTTCTCAGGAGATAATCGGCAAAATGTCCAGGGGCTTAATAAGAAATGTAGTTTCTCCTTCTTTCCAGATGTTCCAAATCACATCGGCTTGTAGAGAGAAAGAAAACAAATCATTAAGCAACCTCTGAGGTCTGCCTCTGTGATGGTTTGCAGTCGGTTTCCTTGCAGCAGCAGCAGCGTCAGATCACGCAGCTTCTGGAAAGCTCCCGGACTGATGCTGCTGATGTGGTTGTGGGCCAGTCGCAGCTGTTTGAGCCCACCCGGAAGACCACTGGGCACTGAACTCAGACGATTCCGGTTTGCAAAAAAGTACAGCAGGTTGGTCTGGTCCTGCAGTAAGGCCGGCTCCAGCTTGTCACTCTGCAGCTGGTTGTTGTCCAGGATGAGCCAGCGTAGACCAGTGATGTTGGCCAGCACAGCAGAGGACAAGGATGAGATGTTGTTACCCTGAGAACAAGAGAAAACCATTAGCACTCTGGGACACGGCCACTGTGAACAAGTACTTTGAAAACCACTGTGAGTTTTTTGGTGGATCACTAAAGGAATAACTTTCAGTGCCCCCCCCCCCCCCCCCCCCTCCGCCCCGTCGAAGTTTCTCCTACCTGTAAAAACAAGTACTCGGTTCTTCCTGGCAGCTGGTCAGGGATGTGTTCCAGACCTCTGTGGTCGCAGTAGAGGGATGTTGGCCACTGAATTGGACAGTCACACTGTTCAGGGCAGGCCTGTGGGTTGTTTGCTCGGAACCAGCCAGAGTCCACCCGTCCCTGCAGACTCAGCACACTGGGCTCACCCAGCAGCCGGTTGATCCAAAGAGGAATGCCTCCATAGTCCATGTCAGTGACATAAGTGGCTTCGGCAGCACCAAAAGCACACATCAGCACCAACATGGTACAGAGCAGGAGAGCCATCGAGCCAGCTGCTGAGATTTGGATCCAGTTAATGAAAATTTTAAACAAACTGAAACTTTATATTTTTCTCATCACAATGAGTTGAGCCAAAATCTTTTTAGAGCTACATGATTTCCTGCGTGACTTTCCAGGAGCTCAGACTGCTGAACTATGTAGTTTCATTACAATCTCAGTGGTTGCAGTATGATTGTAAAGAGGGGGTGTAAAGGAAGGTGGCGATCCGTTACAAATGCACGGCGCTGGAACACCACAACCTGACCCCTGCTGCATCTGTTTGAACTGTTCAAGCATTATAGCTCATGGATGTTGGACATATCGCAATGAAACGCTCCACAAACTTTACTTCTGATGTTACCAACAATTCAAGTTCTCTCTTATGGAGAGGATTAATATGAAATGTTCCCATCAGACTGACCTCTCGATGATGTTTTGATTGTGTCTTTTATTTTTAGGCATCAGCTGTGATTGAGACTTTTCAGCTAATTTCTTCAAATTGCCCTAAGTTCCTTCGACATAACAGTGAAATGATCATATAATGATGCAAGGACCAAAGTTCACGACCAATGTGGCTTCACAAATCCGGTCTTTGGACTTGGTCAGTGTTTATATTTCTTTTTTTAAATGTCAGTATTTAAATAAATGTATAATAAAATAGACCAAACTGATTAAAAGAAAACGAGGTCTAGCACATATCAAAGTAGCATTTGTGAATCTCTAAGCCAACTATATTCAGTACAAGTCATTATAACTCACTACAGCTAATTCCCACCATCTCTGTCTTTAACATTAGTGAATGTTGTTTGATTAGATAGCAGTAAAATTTATTCTACCTATTTGCTTTCTACAAGTTCAAATGTGGAGATGACCAGACTAAAAATGGATCCATCCCATAAGAATGTAATTATATATAAAAAAAAGACATCTGTCCACTGTTATGGCTGCAGCTTTAGTTTCATCAGTATCAGCTTTACTGAATAAACATAATGACAGAACAACTTGAGCCAAATTTCTCAAAACTTCCCTCATTTATAGGCATTCTGACGACGCAAAGGTAAAGTGGACCATTATGAATCTTTTCCATACAAATCAGCTACATGTGTGTTGTGTGACTGATACTAAATGAATAGGTAAAAATGTTCTTATCTCCCATCAACATAATGAACATTATGCAACAAACATGATGGATTATACCACCTAGTTTCTTCACACAGCTCTGAAGAACAGCTAGCGCAGCTGGAAGCAATTAGTCCGTTTCAGTATGTCCTAAACATCAAATATATTCTTATATGACTTCCTTAAATTCCAAATTGTTAGGACTATTTAATTGTAACTAAACAGCTAAATATGAAAATTAAAAAAAAACCTTTATCTGTTCGATGCTTTAATATTAAAGCATTATGTCAGAACATCAGAGCTGTGTACCAAATGTTTGCATCATTTTACTGAGAATAGAGAATGATGTGTTTCATTTCTTCCACATCTACAGTATTTAGTTACTGTGGCATCAATAAAGCGGTTAAACACAAGGTGCACACATGCAAACCCACACCAAGTTATTGTACAACAGAGCAGTGTGCAAGGAAAAGTTTGAATCACCAGGAAGTTTGACTTGATCAACATGTTTGCAGTGCTGTGTTTTGCCTTGCTTTCAGCCAGTGCAGTTGCAGTGCAGCAGTTGTGCGTAATGTTGCCAGAAACTCACAGTAATAAAACAAACACACGCCGCAGTTGTGATCATTTTCAGTTTTGCCCGCTTTCCACAAAGAGGAAATGGAGGCAGACAAGACACAAACAGCAAAGTGACACTTACCTGTTTGATCAGCTGCGACAAGAAAGCAGACAGGTTGTCTTAAATCCCTGATGAAACCCCTCAGAAGCAGTGTGGGTGTGTGCGTGGTGGCGTTCTTGTATGTGTGTGTGAGTGTGTGTGTTTTTAAGCTACCAGTGATGTTTGCCCACTGTCTGATGCATTCCTCCTCTTCAAACACTGCCCACATCCCAGACACTAGACCTCCTCCATAATTTTCCTGCACTTACGTCTTTCTTGCCCACCCCCCCACCCCACCCCCCACCCTTGCCGCTCTGACTGTTTAAAACACTTCATTTAGTGGAAACCTCTGGTTTTTGTTGATTTTGTTTTGGTTATTGCAGCTTTAAAGCGCATAAAAAGATGGATGACATGGAAAATGAAGGTGCGTTTTAATTGTTATCCAGATTTTTTTTTACTGAATGTGAGAAAATTTAGTTCTCAGATATACATTTGTGTGTGTGAGTGTGTGAGTTTGTGTGTGTTCCTGTCTGTCTTTGCATCTGAGGTTTATTTTGCTGCAATCTGCCTGAAGGCCCCGAAACCACAAAGTACCTGGGGAGCCAAAGAGACCATTCTCTTTGTATAAGTGTGTATGTGTGTTTTACTGCACACCAGTGTGTATCTGTGTGTGCGTGTGTTAAAGGAAGGAACTTCTTGCAAGCATCTGTGCAAAAGAGGGGAAAACGCTTCCAGATTCCTCCTCAACTATGAAGGGTGTGTTGTGTAAAAAGAAGCCTGATAGAGGAAAGAGGCAGAGCTTCATCTAGAAGAAGCTCACACAGTCAAAACCAGCATGGTTTCCTATGAGAGGAATTTTCTTTGCACCACTATAATAATAATAATGTTACACTTTATCTGTAGGGAAAATTCCACTCCCACAATTTCTCTACTGTATATGTAGCATTAGCTTCTGTAGCACAGTTTATGCAGGTAATCAATAGACTGTCATGGTAGACTAGGAGTGTTTCCAGTTCAGGTAAAGACGTCAGTAACTCCAGGTGTTCAGATCTACTGGACAGAGATGTTTCTCCTTGGGGTTTCATGGTCTCGTCATCTCAGTGGATGAAATCCACTGGGGAGACTCATGTTGCTTGCAGGGTGATGCTGGTGTGGTGGCATTGTTGCTACTGTTGGTTCTTAAAGATTGTTGGTTTAATAACCAATAATAAGCAATATGGCTTGGCTAATGGTAGAATATACAAGGTCAATGCCAGATGTTGTGTCACTGGAACAAACAAAGAATGTCACATCGTTGAAGTTACCCTTCTTATGTCCAACTGAGAGGAAATACATGCAAAAAGGCATATACAGTACTCACAAAAAGTTAGGGATATTTGGCTTTCAGGTGAAATTTATGGAAAATGCAATATGTTCATGCTACAGTGATAAAATATCACAAAAGTAAGACATTTAAGTAGAAGGATGCACTACTGATTTCCTCATCTCAAAAAATACATTCAACACAAAAGGTAACAACAATGGTAGTTACACCACAACAAAAAATTTGAACGTCTCAATATCTAGTCATGTGCCCTTGAGCATCAATTACAGCTTGACAACGACGTCTCATGCTGTTCACAAGGCAACTTATTGCCTGCTGAGGCATGACATCCCACTCTTCTTGAAGGGCAGCCCTCAGGTCATTGAGGTTCTGGGGTGCACGGTTTCGAGCCTCTACACGACGGCTCAGCTGATCCCACAGGTTTTCAATGGGATTCAGGTCTGGAGAGAGTGCAGGCCGTTCCATTTGAGGTACACCAGTCTCCAACAGCCGTTCCCTGATGATGCGGCCTCGATGAGCAGGAGCATTGTCGTCCATGAAGATGAAATTAGGCCTGTGCTGTTCATGTAGGGGCACAATCACTGGATTAATGATGTTATTCAGGTAGTATGGGCTTGTCACTGTACCATTCACAAAGTGTAGGGCAGTTCTGTACCAAGTGGACACCCCTGCCCACACTGTAACACCGCCACCACCAAAAGCTCGCCTGGTGACAACAGTGGCTGATGCATAGCGCTCTCCCTGACGTCTCCAACATCGTTGCCGGCCATCATTTCTGCTCAGTGTGAATCGACTTTCATCAGAGAACAGCACTGAGGCCCACTGGTTCCTCGTCCAGCGTAAATGCTCCCTGGCCCATGCAAGACGATGATGCCTGTGCCTGGTGGTGTGGTCAGGTACCCGTGCAGGTCGTCTAGCACGCAGACCACGCTGATGGAAACGGTTTTGAATGGTCTGACGTGACACTTGGGTGCCTCTCACCTCTCTTAAACGTGCCTGGAGTTGAGTGGCATTCATCATCCGGTTTCTCAGGGCAGTGTTCACAATGTAGCGGTCATCAGCACGGGATGTGGCCAAAGGACGTCCACTTCTAGGCCTTTCTGTGACTCTTCCAGTCTCTCCATATCTCTGTTGCAACCTGCTGATGACACTCTGTGACACTCCAAGCTCAGTGGCCACTTCTGTCTGAGAACGTCCTGTTTGAAGCATCGCAATGGCAAGGGACTGTTGTTCCATTGTTAGGTGTCGTCTTGGTCTCATGATGTCAAAATGTGAACAGCATGATGAGGACAACTGTTTAAACACCAGCTCTCATTGGACCAGGACATTTATTGGTCAATTCAAGGATCACACACCTGCCGTGATTTTTGCCGTTAAGCTCCTTGTTAGAGAACAGCAACTTGTGCAAAATTTATTGAAACATTTAACAGTTGGACATGTGCATTTAAAAGCTTAGAGAAGATCACATTAAGTTCACCTGTACAGGTTTGAATGCATTTTAGGCTTGTTGTGAAATTTCACCCAAAAGCTGAATATCCCTAACTTTTTGTGAATAGTGTATGTTGCATGTTTTGAACGAACGAAAAAATTGTAAAAAGTTTGGCTTGCTAACAAAGAGTGAAGATAACAGAGTGACAGAGTCATTTTACTGTGCCAGGAAACTAATTGACAAACTGGTTTGCTCATCAAACTGGTTTAAAGCTGGCAGGAACACGTGACTTCCGCTTCATAGAATAATTTTTATGGTTGATGATAAGTCTTTAAAAAAGACTAAAGTTAACATATTATTGTACATTATTGTACATTTATTAAGATCTGTACTGTGATGCGGCTCACTTACTAGTGAAGTCACCCTCAAGTGCTCATTTATAGAGCTGCAGTCTTTACTGCAAACCTTTGTCTCGACTTCGGTAGCCGTGTGGCTAAAGACACACTGAGGTAGCTATTCATCATTCTGGGGGCAGGTGTCGTCTGCACAAACCTTAATAAAGCCATCCAAACTACCATGTATAAGTTGTACCGTTTCATCCTGGTCTTTGTAGCCATTAATATGAGTTTCAGCTACCAAACATTTTAGATGTCAGAGCCAATATGTCAAGAGGTTTTCATTATCAGCATGATAAAAAAAAAATGGGCTGCACAGTGGCGTAGTGGTTAAAAAGGTCGCTGGTTTGACCCTCGTCTGGGGGGAGGTTCAAACGGTGGTTTTCTCCAGGTACTTCAGCTTCCTCCAGCTGTCCAAAGACATGCATCTTAGGTTAACTGCTTACTCGAAATTGTCGCCAGGAATGAGTGTGAGCGGAAATAGTTTTGTCTCTGTGCTGGCCCTGCGATGGACTGGTGACCTGTCCAGGGTGTACCCTGCCTCTTGCCTGCTAGGATAGGTTCCAGCTTCCTGTGATGCTTACATGGATGCTTACTTGAAAATAAATGAGCATGAATAAATCAAATGGATTAGGAAGGAAAAACTTAAATTAGAACACAAATAAATGGAGGTCAACATTTCAAAATCTGATAAGCCAGAGAGTAAATTTAAAGAAATGCTACTTAAATAACAGTCATTAGAAACCCATTGAATAATTTTTTTAAAAGTAATACCAAAACAGACATGAAGCCCTTTTGCATGTTCATATGTAGTCATTAGTCATCATTGTTCAGAAAATACAATCACAGTAAGGATCAGTCATAAAACCTGAAGGAGTGATCTTATAAAGACTAAAAGAAGCAGCCAGATGTTATCTGCAGTTACATGAACAAGAAAACCCCTCTGCATAAAATACTTCTCTGACCCATCTTCCGAGAAAAAGTTTTATGTCATAGTACACAGATTAGAGACTTTGTTTGTTTATGACTCATCTTTCTGTATTTATCTCTGTTAGCAGAAGTCTGCTGTTCCGATCAGCTTCAAACCTGTTCTGTGAGCACGTCTCCAACAGCCTGTCAGACACTGTGGCGCCATGCCAACAGTAACTGGTGCAGATCCTCAGTCATCCAGGCTGGGAATCCTGAGAACTCGACTCAAAAGCAACAGGATGGCTTGGAAACGTTTCACCTTTCATCCAGAGACTGACTGAAGAAAGCTTTTGGGTGAAAGGCGAGATGTTTGCAAGAGATAATAGAGGTTCAGTTGCCTTTGATTCAAGCTCTGACGATTTAGTAAATTTGTGATTTGGAGACGATTACAATTCAGTTTAATTAGGTTTACTCCAGCTTTATTTCTATCACAAGTTATCTCAATGCACTTTACAGACATGATTAGTTCAGTTCTGAACTAGTTAGTACATTTTCAGAAACCTTTGTCATGATATTGTGTTTTCCCATTTATACTTTTACTCTATAAACTCAAAGTACTTTTTCTAGCTTCATTTTGCCAAATAGTGTTTGGTTTACATGTTTGAAATTTTAGGAAACGTTCAATAAATGATCTCTCTTTTACTCAGTCTTGATTAAAATAGACATGTTAAAGTTATATTGGACTGTTTGCCATTAAAATAAATATTCATTTATTGTTAGTTAGTAGATATTTATTAGGTTTTTGGTGGTATAAGCTGTGACGACCCTCATAAGATATGTGAAAGTGACAAAAAAACAGGAGCATGAGGGTTTTAAAATCAAGTTCATCCTCAAATAGACTATGCTTATTGGTAAGTAACAGATTTAATTTGATATTCAGAGACAATGGCCTGTTTTTTTTAGTTATTTAAAGTGTCAGTCCCGTAAGCTGAGACAACTTTCCTGTGAAGGACCACAATATGCAACATTAGTTTAAGCTCAAATTATTATCTTTGGATTTCAGAAACATTTTTCAAGGAGAGATTGTGCAAGCAAGTGCATGTAAAATTTCATATTGATTGACACCAAGGAAATTAAAATGTTGCTGTGCTTTCAGCTTCTCCCCCCTGATAGGTTGCCACAGCGAATCATCAACTTCCTACTGCAGAGCCAGTGCCGAAGCCCCTTTCACACAGATATACTTTGTCACAATGCCGGATGCCTGAACAACTTTGTCCTCCTAAGGTCTGCAGCATCGGAGAGCAGGGCTCAAATTGCGGACCTTCAGGTCACAGGAAAACCAGCCCTTCCACCTGAGCCACTGCCACCCGCATCACCAAGGCAATAAAGTATGGTGCTAAAATGTAATGTTGGCACAGGGAGAGAATTTAGTTAAGCACAAACCTGGACCATTAACTTGATTTGTAACACTAACCGAGTAGTTTTGGTGCCTATACAACTAAGAGCTGTTACGTAACATTAACCAGACAGCTATGATGCAATCAGCAAGTTAAACTGCTGTAAAAGAATGAATGAATGAAAGGAAAACTGACCAGCAGGGCGTGGAAAAAAAAATGTGAGGATTTCCTGGAGTGTCTGGTCAGGGATTTTAACAATAGATCTTTTGGGCCTTGAGAGTTAAAGAGTTTGTGGGTTGGGCTTCATTCCTGCACAAACTCCCCAGATCCCACTCTGAAGGGATGAGCTTGGAAGCTGGGTGAACATCTTCAGCCCTTCCTGAACAGTCTTTATGGATGCCTCTGTAGTCCTGCTGGAGGGGACTGGTTCTGTGGGGAATTAGTGTTGCTAAGTGGGGAGCGACAGGTCTTCATACATTTAGGTTAGTGGCAGTTGTCAGAGTAATATCTATGTCTCCAGAATGCAGGTTTTTCTATCAGAATAATGGATGAAAGCCCTTAATCTCTATTGTATCAGTAGCTATAATATTATGGTGTGCAAGTGTACAGATTAACATGTTTTTTTTAAAAAAAAATCAAAATCAAAATGTGTCTGTGGCATGTCCTCAGTTAGTTTCCTCTTCCATAAAATTCCCATCATCATCATCTAAATCCTCTGTGAGGCACTTCCTTTCAATCACACTAGATGGCACTATTTCTTCATAAATGAGGACTCAGCTGAGACACCAGTAAATTATACCATTCATTCATTCATTTTCCAAACCGCTTATTCCAATTCAGGGTCGCGGGGAAGCTGGAGCCTATCCCAGGCGTCTTTGGGCGACAGGCAGGGTACACCCTGGACAGCTCGCCAGTCCATCGCAGGGCCACACACAGAGAGACGAACAACCACTCACGCTCACACTCACTCCTAGGGGCAATTTAGAGTGACCAATTAACCTATCATGCATGTCTTTGGATGGTGGGAGGAAGCCGGAGTACCCGGAGAGAACCCACGCATACACGGGGAGAACATGCAAACTCCACACAGAAAGGCCACTGACCAAACCAGCCAAGGATTGAACCAGCAACCGTCTTGCTGTGAGGCCACAGTGCTAACCACTGCGCCACCGTGCAGCCCTAAATTATACCAATAAACCAATAAATGTTTAACAGGTGGCAGTTATGAATATTCTGTATAATAACTTCTTAAAAGGAAATTAAGGATTATTTACTTAGTAAGATAAGTTTGGACATCATGTCCACTTAAAAAAAGTACTTCAGGTTTGTGATTTTTTTTCAGTGTTGCGTTTCATCCACGGGACCGTGCTGTACTTAAAATCTAAAACATCTTACCTGGCAGCCTTGACAATCTTCATTTATTGATAAAAATCTCTTTCTGGTCATTTAAAATGGATCTAATCATACATTCTTCTGACACGATGGCAGAAACTCAGATCCATAATTAAAAGACACATTTAAAAGTTGCTGCTTTTCTCCTTATGAGAAAAGATGAGAAGCTTGATGTGGTAAAAACTCAAACATCTGTGTGTGATTTATGTACATATGAGTGCGCGTAGACATCTGCTTTCTGTTACATGGTTTTGTTGCCCCTCTTGCCCTGGAGTCCCATGGTTCAAATTACCTGGAGGAGCCACACTGTCCGAGCACCATTAAGCCCATTATTCCTTTAAGTTCCCTAAAAATCTGCATATGTGGATCAAATTTTATAAGTTAAAATTTGGTGCAATATATAATAACAATGTGACAAAGATGGAACAATGGATTCAGAAAGTAATCATGTTTTGAGTTGTCGCGCCAATGAGTGGGTCAGGAATTCTTCAAAAGGACCGTTGATGTTGTGTGTATGTGTGTAAGTGTGTGTATGTGCATAAATCACATGAAGGCAAAATCTGGTTTGCACAAGGTTTATTAGCCTTTTAGCATTTTTGGCTAAGATCAGGATCACAGTTGGGTTAAGGCATGGCTGACATTAGTGAGACATTAGTGACAGTTTGTCTCTGACAAACTGTCACAAAAGGAAAAAGGGCGAAGCTTATGACTGCTGATGATAATGTGTAACATTTTAAAGAAAATGCTGTTGAGCACTGTTGACATGTTTAGTCAACATTTTCAATAACCATTTGTCTGCATCCATCACAGACCAATCAATTTTTTCACACTACCTTATTTTCACAAAGCTCAACATGACTGAAAAGAACACATTTATTCCAGATGAGAGAAAAGATCATTCCAAGTGTAAACAGGGTCTGGTTTTCCACTTAATCAGACCATCTAAAGTTTAACAACACCCCTCCGGAGCTGATCATGATTCCATCCCTGCTGGGCCAGATGGGATCTGTCTAAACAGACTGAGGTGTTTACATCAATAGTTTTAATTCTGATTGGACCGCACACTGCGATGGACTGGTGACCTCTCCGAGGTGTACTCTGCCTCTCACCTGATGATTGCTGGGATAGGCTCCAACTCCCTGTGATGTGTAAAATAGCTTTTGTAAATCTGATTCTGTTTGTCCTGCTCTATATTTTGCTGCTATCTATTCTTTACCCACTAGCAAAGCCTTTTTTTTACAGCATCATGTCTCACTTAAAAGCAGCTTTTTATCACTGCAAATTTGCCAGAGCCGTGTGAATTTGTATTTGAGTCAGAGGCGTGAACGTCTGACTGCCATGCATGCAACATTCATGGCTAGTAAAGTCATTTTATTTGCTTCAGTAGTATCCAGTTACTGTGTTTTTGTCCTCACTGACCCGGATGCATGATGTTTCATCATATTTACAATCTAGTTTGAGACTTACCTGTGAAAAGTTCTGAAATGAAATTGTTAGATTAAAAGCTGAACCCTCCCAAGTGCTTCCCGTGATCCAGATAAGAGACGTGGATGACGGATGTGGATGGGGATGGATGTGTTTTAAGGTACCAAAGTCTACCTTGGCCTCCTACTTGAAAGTCCTTGAATCAATTATCTCTTACATATTTTAACTGCTTCCCATTGTTTCTGACTTCCCGACACATTTAAGCCGTTTATGTAGATGCCTTATCTTCCCATCACACTCACAAAAAATAGATCTTTTGATGTTGTGTTGGGATGGTCAATAACCTCCACGGCTGTTTACTGCCAGTAATGAGTAAAAGGTAACATATCGCCACCGTTCATTTCACAGGGGGATAAAAATCTACTGAAATGGTTAATCTGATCTTTTCAGAGAAGTGAAGATGAGAAAGAAAATCCATTAACCTCATAGAATCTTACTGACATATTCAGTATGAGATTTGTGTTGTTCTGCAAGGCTGTGCAGAACACTGACAGGTCTCTGATGCTGCATCTGGTGTCCACAGACGCCTGCGGATGCAAAGAAAAGAAAAACTGTCCTTGCTGCAGTTCCCCTGCTCAGCTTTTACTCTCTGCAGATGTCTGGCTGTTCCCTTATTTTTTATTTAAAGCCTTTTTACTGTCAGATACCGGACACAACAGCGATAGTAAGAAACAAGTAACTTGAATAACATGTAAGGAGCAAAGCCTGAAGACTTTTCTAAACTTTTTTCTTCCTTGTCTTCAGTGTTCAGACAAGCGCTGACAGAACTGCTCTTGTGATGATGTAGTTCTGAGACAAGTGCTCAAAAAGTCCTCAAGTAACACATTAACAACACTCTTAAAACTGAAATGCATGAAAGACAAAGCAGCAGCCAAATCTCGCTCCCACTCCCGATTCACCACGTATGGAGTTGGCTGGTTAGAAGACTTGAGCATCACTTTTTTATTAGTGAACTACATCTGCATCTTATTGGATGCAGAACTTTAGCAAGTTACAAATTTCACATATTTAGAGTAATGAAGGGGAAAAATTCAAGCTGGGTTGAGAGGTCTGCAGATTGATAGACTAGAATTTAACGTTTATCAACCAGAAGAGCTCCGTTTGACCTCAAGTGTCAGTGTGAATCAAATGTTCTGGGTTTAGAAAGAAATCCAGTCCTTCAGGGCCATTGTCCTGCGGGTTTTAGGTGTTTTCCTGCTCAGATACCATTTTCATATCAAAGGGCTCCAAGCAGCTTGTTGTCAAGCTCTGCACAAAGACCCATTCGTTTCAGTCAGGTGTGTTGAAGCAGGGAAATATCTAAAACCTGCAGCACAGTGGCCTTCGATGACAGGAGCTTTGTTCATAGCAGCTTGTTTAGGTTAAAGTTTAATCTTTTAGGTTTGCTTTCAGACCTTACGTTATTCTTTTGTTTATTTCTTCAAACCTAATGGCAACTGACTTCTAACAGACGCAGGTCAAGGAGAAGTAACAGTGGTCTTGATGAAGTCAAAATCCAGCCAGTGAAGATGATGTAACAGATGAAAGCCATCCCATTAACTTCACACTTCATTTATCTGCTGGTTTGTGAGGCTCATGCACGTTTTCAAGAATCATCTGAAAGCAAAATGGAAAATTTTACGTATGAAACACAGTACACCAAGGTCATAATACCACACTAAACTACAAAAATAGTTGACTATATGACTGCCGGTTTAATCTCACACATGCATATTTCCTTCATCCAAATCACAGCCATTGACAGGTAAAATTTATTTATATGGAACACTTAAAACAACACAAAGTGCTGTACGGATCAGCAGATTCAAAACTAAAAGATATTATAAAACTAATGAAATTAAAATAAATACAATATTTAGAATAAAAACTAACAGGATGAATGGAATCGAAAAACACAACCAGAAGATGAAACAAGTAAATGTCACACACTCGCACTGAAAGCAGGTGCAAGAGATTTAAAATGCTCAGTTGTTTGATTACATGTCATTTAATGGATGTTTCTCTGGCGGTGATGTGTACAGTTTAACTCTGCAACGGGCAAGAGGGTGCTAAACCGTTCAGACACTTAAAAACAAGCAATAAACCCTTCAACTGGATCCTGTAAGTGACAGGAAACCAGTAGAAGAAGCCAGTATGGGGGTGCTACATTCCTATCTTCTGGTTCCAGACATGGATGGGTTGCTGCATCCTGGACTATCTGCAGCCTGTGGGCAGAGAACTGGTCCAACCCATTAGAAAGAGAATCACAGTAATCCAGTTGAGAAGAAAGAAACATGTAAAATATTGCTAAAACTTGTTTACAGAGATGTTTGACTTCATTTTAGTTGAGAAGCAACTGAATTAAACTTTTTTTTACCAAAAGAAAAGATCTGTGTGCCAAATTTTAAAGCACAATCAGGCACAAAGGTTCTTAACACAAGAGCATCCAGGGAGCCTGCAGAGACGACAACAGTTAAATTAAAAGGATGGTCAAATAAAATAAACTTCACTTTGAATGAAATCTCCAGAACTTGATTTTTTTTTTTTTTAAATCCATTCATTTTGATGTAGTTTAAACCTAAGATAAGTCCATCCAGGTTGTAATTGTATCCACATTCAATAAAACTCTCTCTCTCTCTCTCTCTCTCTCTATATATATATATATATATATATATATATATATATATATATATATATAAAATATATATATATATATATATATATATATATATATATATATATATATATATATATATATATATATATATATATATATATATATATATATATATATATATATATATATATATATATATATATACATATATATGTATATATATATATATAAAATTGGACCCAAAATACAGCCTTAAGACACTCCACCGTCAAGTAGGGCTGTTTCAGAGTTAAAGGGACGTAGCTGAACCTGTACAGGCAGAGGCAGATCGGAGTGGAACCACTTCAGTGCTGAACCCACAAGGCCAACACACGAGTCCAATGGAGACAGTAAGATTTGGCTGACAGGTCTAAAAGCAGTAGAGCAGCTGGATTATCAGAGTCCACTGTTAAAATCCGATCATTAAAAACTTTCAAAAGAGCCGTTTCAGCACTGTGACATGCTTTAAAACCAGGGTTTTTAAAAAAAAAAAATCCATTATGGTCCAGCTTCTTTTAGCTGTTCTGGCTGTTTGGTTTTATCTTGTTGCATATAATGAATGAACGGCTGTAGGCTGAGCTTAGAGAGCTTAGCTGAGGTAAAGCAACAATCACAGTGGATAAGAGAGAAACTAAAATCACTTTGTGGATTTTATCTGTGGAAGATAATGCCAGTCAACCCCAAGTTTCACTGTCAGCCCATTCCTCTGTTTTCAGTCATTACAGGCTTAAGTTAAGAATTAGTTCACCAATATTTATTAAGTTTTATTATTATCAGTTGTAATGACAGGTTCTGCTAATACTGCAGCCAATGGCAGATTAGAACTTTTATTTAACCAAGACAATTAGAAATAAAGCAACCAGGAGGTTGACAGTGGAACTGTAAAAAAATTTAATCCAACCTTGACCTGATCTTTAAAAAAAAACAACAAAAAAAAAAAAACATAATCCAGTAATGTCTTTTAAATAAATAAAAAAAAAAAAAAAAAAAAAAAAAAAAACATATTCCAGTAATGTGATTGAACACAAGCAGGTATGAAAGTGTTTTGGTAAAGTGATGTTACCTACAGCATGTCAGTCATGTTGTCATGCATGGGTGTTGAAATCACATAAATGACAACATGAAAGCGCTGGACATGACCAAACCACCATCTTCCCTCCCCTTAATGAGGAATTTTTGGCTTCTGACCTAAAAATGATGTCTGCTCAGATATGGAGACATTCATGTGAGTCATATTTCCCTCCTGCTGCTTTTTGGGGCGGTACTTTACTAGACACAGCTACAGGTCATGGAATTACACTGAAGGCTGTATGGTTATTTCTGGAAGATGATGATGACGACGGCATAAAGACAACCTTTTCAAGCCATCAGTCATCCACGCGGACGACATTTCAGATGCCATCGCTCCCATAATCATTAGGCCTGAAATTCTCATTGTAAATATTCCACCATAAAACTACATGCAACGAGCACTTTTGAAGCTATTCAAAAAAAACACACAGGGTCGTGAATGACAACAATTAAAGCAGAAATGAACACCTTTATGGATGCTTTTGTTTAACCATCAGGCAATTATTTTCTTACATAAAGAACATTGCCATGTGTTTCCAAAACGCTAGAATTCCATACAAGGCCCAGACGCTTCATCATCATCATCAATAAGAAACTTCTTGATGACATTACAGACAGCTGTCCTAAGACAGCAGAACACAGGCAACATATGCAGGAACTGTTTCAACAGATTCAAGAAATGACAAATGTCTGGAAAAGTTGAAGATAAAAGTGAGTTAAAGGAGAAAAAAGCATCAGTCCAGATGGAGTTCCAGTTGGAGAGAAGATTCTGAGGCAGGAAGGGGCCCACATCAAGACCAGACAGACAACAGAAGTGGACTGTCACATATGTTTTCATTTAACTCTTTACAAGATGTAAAATTGTTGAAGAGGAAAAGAAAAAGCTGGATTCACTGCAATTTAAATAGAAAAAAAAACTACAGGTGATTTACAGTGCTGTGGCATTTTATGATTCAGGTGTTGATAGAATTGTTCTCCACTGGTTCTGTGTAGACACGGGAGAACATAAAAGGACTAGAGGAAGAACAGGGTGTTCTGTCATAAATCAAATAGGCACTACATACTTAAGTGTTACGCATTTCCACGTCCCATCCTCTACATCTTTATGTTGTCATGATGTGTTTTATCCCATCAGAACACAGCAGCAGATTCTCACAGCGTTGTGTGATGAGACGTGTGTATTTGTTTTTCCAACCAGCTCCTGCAGCGCTCTAATAACTGTGTGAAATAACATGTCAGGAACATTCTGCTGGCCCAAACAAATGGCAGGAGCATCGCTTTAGCTTACCTTCTGTCCGTACACCTGTAAACTCTCAATCACAGCGAGGTACAGGCGGCTGGATGAGGAATGGAAATAACCAACAGCCGCCAAACCGACTCAGAGCCGAAAGTCACAGCTTTCATTATTTATCCTATTTTCTTTCTACAAACATTAGTGACTTTGTTAACCATTTCAAATGTAGTTTAAATTACACTTTGGCCGTGATATTCAGGGTTGAAACTCTGATTTGCACTTTTTATTTATTACCTATGCATGCTATCAGTATCTTTGTGCAAAGGCATTGCAGTGAAATATCAGCTCTTTGAACAAACCTAAAATTACATTCTGCTGTTTTACATTTTTAGATAAAGATCATAAAAATAAGTGTACTGAGTTACATATGTTCACATAGTTTCCAACACGTTTGTGTACATGTTATTTCTTTGTATTTCATGTTTGTATTTCCTGTGTGAGCCCAAAAACACCAGTAAATTGCTCATGGCTAGTTATAGGCAGTTCTCTTTCTCATCATTACTAGTTGCTCTGATGTTTTGCTCCATTAGTTGTTGATTATTGTTCTTTTTATTTGGAAATCCATTTTGTTTAATGCAGTATTCTATGTTTCCTAATAAGGTGCAGACTTCTTCTGGACAAAGCTGAGATCCTTCAATGTCTGCACAAAGATGCTGCATATCTTCTTTAAGTGCAATCTGCTCGTCTTCCATCTGTTGGAGCAGCATCAGAGCCAGACTATTGCAACAATATTAAATCTCCCTCAGCAGACGAAGGAAGACTTCTTCATTTTTCATCAAAGGTTTTATAAAACAGTTAGAGTCATTTCTAGATTAATAACACTGATATATCTCTAATTCTTCCATTCATATAGTTGACAGACTCAACTGATTCAATAAAGTGACTAATAAAATAAAATAAAAAAAATAAAGCACAACAGCCATTTTTGCCTTTTCGTGTGATAAAAAACAAGTTAAGGTGGAACAGCATGTGTATTATCATGATTTGGTCTAAAACCACTGTTTTTGTTGATCTTCATGTGGCCAAACAACAATCCTGATTATTCTCTCAATTTTTTCTTCTTTCAGCCAGAAAAGCAGGGAAAAAAATCTTCTTTTCTGTCTACCATAAGAGAGTTCAGCTGAAGACGGTAAAGTGAGTGTGCTGCACACAGATGGGAACGATCTCTCACACTCCCCCCTGCAGCTCACATCGTCCACATGTTGGGGTGCTGTGGGCCACTCCTGAATCAACACAATGGGGCACAGGCGATTGGATGAGGGGGGTGGAAGTAACCAACAGAAGCAGAACAGACGGAGGGGTGGAGTGAGGTCTGGAATAACGGAAAGGAGAGCAGGGGGGAAAGTTTTTTTTACAAAGTGTTTGTCAGAGTCCCCTCCAGTCCTGAGCACTCTGAGGGAGACGGATAAAGGAGGACCGGTCTGTCTGATCAGGTAAGAGTGAATGCTTCTGTTTGCATGTCTGTTTTTCTCAGGCCTTAAACTTCCTCTCACTAAATAAATACATGCATAGACGTTGTGGCTGATTTATCTGAGCTGCTGAAGAGAATCATTTAAACTAAAAATAAATATTAGAAATATATCTAGGATGAAGGAAATAACAAACTGCAAATTGAGTTCAGGGTGTATTTTTTTTATAAGCAACTAATTTAAAAGAAAAAGATCAATTTTAGATCAACATAATTTCTGGGCAGCAGTGACAAACATTTGCAAAACTGGACATCATTGTCAGGTTTTTTTTTTTGTTTTTCCTTCTCTCTAACTTCCCCGTGAGACTCTTAAGAATGTGGCTTGCTACAGGCCGTTTCATTTCCAAAACATAGTCAGCACCATTGAGCATTCATTTAACTTCAGCTGGATGGCAGTCAAAGCCAGGTTGGGATTTACAGGAACGACATTCTGAAGAGAACGTAGCTTTTTCCTGACATTTATCTTCCAGCAGAACGTATCTTCTGACTTTTTTATGGGTTGGTCAATATTTTTTTATTTACCTTTGGAAAATTCAAAGTTCCAGCATTTCAGAGAAGAGCTTGTCACAAAAGTAGGCTAAAGAAACTGCTTTAGCTTTAGATTACTCTGAGCTCTGGCTCGATTTGTCCAAATTGGGATTGCATTCACGCATTCATACTTGAATTTTAATATCTCTGTGTGTTTTCCTTCAGGCAATTGAAGATTTGTGTGACCATGACCATGCGTCTGGAGACTGTGGTTGTCTTGTCTGCCCTGCTTCCTCTCTGTCTCTCACATGGATGGGACCCTTTAGGCTGGCTGTTTCGCCGGCAGACCCAAGGACATTATTTTGGCTCCTTGCAGGCAGACACTGCAGGAGGGGCCTGTCCTGATGAATGTGACTGCCCCCCCTCTTATCCCATTGCCATGTACTGTGATGGGCGGGGCCTGACAGTCATGCCGACCATTCCTTTCCGTATCAAGTACCTGTATCTCCAAAACAATGCCATCACAGCTGTGCCTGACTCGGCTATGGTCAATGCAACTAATTTAGTGTGGTTGCTGATGCATCACAATCAGCTGACATCTGAGGGCATTAGCGAGCAGGTAACCCACATCTGGTCATAAGAATATCCAGACATATACTGTATGCGAGCTCTGCCATGATGCCTGACTAAATAACTGACAGATGGCAAACAGATGTCCAACAGATGTTTTCATTTTAGTTTTATTGCTGAATGAGTTAGCAAAGAAAAGTTTGGTTGTTTTCCTCTATGGTTGAAAATATTGTTCTTACTTTTCATATCCAGCCGCTGAAGCATAAATATCTGCTCCTTAAACATTTATTCCTCCAGCAAACAGAAAATAAGGAGTTTCATGTTTGATACGTTTCGCTTTTTTTATTACTGAAGTGTAAGTTTTCGCAACAAAAATCATTTTGAGACATATTCAGACGGTGCAGTGCGATTAGTCACCTCTGATCAGATCTTTGTACTTTTTGACAAATTTTTTTTTTTTTTTTTCCGGAACATTTAAAGTTGCAGTTGTATTTTAAGTGCACTGCGGCCATTGGCTTACAAGCAAAGTGACTGATTACCTGCTCAGCTCAGACACAAACATGAAGAAGAATGTTTCTGAGGTTTTCCCTAAATTCTTATTTTCTTTTCTTTAATTGCAAGAAAACAGCCAAAAAGGACACATTTAATAGAATACCTGTTCAATTCACAGCTCTGCACGTGTTTATGGGTTTTCCAAAACTTTTTTTTTCAGGTATTTTCGAAGTTGGGGGGACTAGAGCGTTTATATCTACATCACAACAACTTGACCACCATTCCTGCAAACCTTCCTCGTTCACTGCGAGACCTGAGAATTAACCATAACAACATTGGAAAGGTAATGGTTTGCAGTTTTTAATTCATGCACAGTGATCTTCCTCTTTCTCTGGACATCCATAAGGGAGAGAAATTGGACTTTAAAATGACTGTATCTGTTGTCTAGGTAACACCTGCAGACCTTGTGGGAATGGATAATCTCACTATCCTTCATCTGCATGACAATGCTGTCACAGATATAGGCACGTCCCTGAAGGAGCTAAAATCCCTCATACTGCTCGACATCAGTGGCAACAAGCTGACAAAGGTAATCGTGTATCCCTATGTTTATAAAATGCTCCATTAGGCAAACACATAATCCTGAATGGAAATGTTCCTTAACTGTTCCAGGTGCCAGATGCTCTCCCGGAACAACTGCACCAGCTGTACCTGGAGTTCAACGCCATTGATTCCCTGCCTGAAGGCTTCCTGGGAGGGTTAGCTCAGCTGCAGTATGTCAGGATGGCCCACAACCAGCTCACAGACAAGGGCATCCCCACAAACACCTTTAATGTTACCGGACTGGTGGAGCTGGACCTGAGCTACAACAAACTGGAGAGAATTCCTGTTGTCAGCACCACACTGCAGCACCTTTATCTCCAAGCCAATCAGATTAAAGGTAAACAGCTTAAAGACACTTATTCCTCATTATTTCACATAAAAGATGTCAGGTTTTAGGATCTCTTACAGATGTTGTATTTTCTGCAGCGATGGTGCTGAGATGAGGTGAAGCCGCTGCACGGTTTCCTCCGTGGCAATAAGCTCATCACTATATTTTTTCCCCATCTTGTGGCTTCAGAGTTCACCCTGGGCAGTTTCTGCAGCACTGTGGATGTGACTAATTTCTCCAGACTGAGGACGCTGCGACTGGAAGGGAATGAGCTCAGTCGTGAGGACATCCCTTCAGAGTCAGCCCTCTGCCTACGCCAGGCTACCAGCATCGAGATCTAACCGTGTGCATCACACACAATATGTGGAAGTTGCAAACACGACTCAGTGCACAACACACACCTACAGTGTGACACTCTTTCTGTGGCATGTGGTAAAACCCGATCGCAGCAGGGCCGATGACACAATGTGATTCTGACTGCATGTGGCAGCAGCTTGTATTGTTCTGTTCATGTATCAGTGAGTAGATGCGAAACTTTACCAGGTATTTCTTCACTATTAGAGAACAGTCTGTTCTCTTCTGCAAATGAAACAGCTAATGTGAGTTAGATTCATCTCGTTTGAGACAAATGAACCTTTTTCTTCCAAAACCAGTGTGTAAGCTTAGAAAGTACTGAACCACACATGACATGTCGGTGACCCTGATCCATAATAAACTTTATTGTGAGGATCAGGGATTATTACCAATGTTTGTCTTATTTTACATTTTTAATAATCTTTTTCTTATTGATTCTTCCTTCATGTCTTTTTTTGTTTACTCCGATTAAGTGATAATAAACATTTTGCATTCTGCATAATGTGAATTTTATAAATACAAAAGAGTTATTATAGGACACAACAACATTTTACTTAAATGCCTCCATGAAAATGTCCAACAGATGAGCATATTATACTGTCTCTGTCATAGCAGTGACTTTCTGCATTTATTGAGGATCATCTTTGTTCTGCAGAGCTTCTTAGGGACAAAGAAAATATCTTTTTATGAGAAAAAAAATCTCCATGATGTAACGACATCTTTCTTGGAAGTGTATGGCATGTTGATACTTGAGTTACTGTATGCATCACGTAGATTATTATATTCTATGATGTTGACGACTGGTTTTTCATTTATGAGCAAAATAAATGAAATATGGGATTTATTTATTTATTCATTCATTCTTTTTAAAGAAGATCTGTCTCTGGTATTTTCCGTGTCCCAAAGTTAAAATACACACCAGTGTAGGTCATGCTGTGATGTGTTCTGGCTCTGAGTATAACTATGATGTGACTCGGTGATTTCATTGACTGTAACATTGTTGAGTCAACATGTATGCCAGATAAATCCAGCTCATTTGCATGCTTACTGCTTCAACACACCTGACTCAGATGGGTTAAAAAGAGCCATTTCATCTGAATCAGGTGTGTAATAGCAGGGAATTATCTAAAACCTGAACCATGGGGGTCCACGAGGACTAACAGTGGACATCCCTTAAGTATGTAGATAAATTAACCCCTAGACTTGTTACCTCATAGTTTAATACAAAAATCACAGACACACACACATAAATATAATTTTGCACATTAGTAATGAGCATGAGCTTTTAAATAGAGGATAATAAGAATGCATTATCTACTACTGAATGGCCAGAATGAAGACAAGATGAGATGAAAACACTTATTGTGTGCAGCATAAGGTGCACTGGAAAGCCTAATCTTCCCCAAAAGAAAAGCACAAAGGTTAAAACCATTGAAGCTGTCTTTGTCCATTGAAAAGATATAATTATACAAAGGATTAATGCTGGCCTAAAGAAGTAAATAACGTAATGAGCCAAAAGAAAGAGAGGAGTAAAAGGAAGATTTTTACCTTGTCTTATTAAAAAACTGTCAGTAACTGTTTCATAACACTCCCACTTGTGTTATGAAAGAATTCTTCAATATTCTTTCACTAAAGATTATTTGTAACAGCTTTGAGAAATTGTATTTTTCCTTCTGATTACCCTTCTTGTAAATATTTTCACCTCAAACTTGAATTTGATCTGGAAGAGAAGCAACAGAGGTTTACTTCCTATGAACTCTGAGTCATGAATTAGATGCTGATTCAGCAGAGACCCTCCAGTTCTCACCTTGTGGCTTCATTAAACTCCTTGTTTATCAGTAATATCTCATATCTGTTAGGAGCAGAAGGAACATTGTCCCTCGTTACTGAATTCTTCAAGCTGCAGAGTCATTTGTGCTGCAGTGGATTAATAAGCATTTCTCTGTTTCTCTTCAGGTTAGTGGTAAAATAGCTAAATCAGGACCACACCCTGTGTGTGTTTCTGACCAGTGGTGGGATGGACAGAGGACTCAGAGTGGCTATTTTTATGGATTTGTCATTATTTCTGAAGTCTGAGGCTGCAGCAGGAGATTGTCATAAAAGACATTGTAGATTAAATGCTTTGAGCGGTTGACTCGTGGTAAAAACATCGCTGACCAAATGAACTCAAACGAGCATTGTGGAAAGACCACAAAAACCTGACACAAGTGCTGATGATACTGTTTACTCACACATCACACTTGCACAATCAATAATATATGTATTAAAAACTCTTCCCTCACCCACCCCTCCCATCTCCTAAGGGTAGGATATTCATCTCAAGCTCCTCTAGAGTCCTGGCAGCTTGAGGGTCCTACCCAGTATCTTAGCTGTTCCTGGGACTGCGCTTTTCTAGACGGACATGTCTGATTTTTCTCCAGGTATCTGTTGGAGCCATTTGTTGGAGCCCCCAGTGCTCCGATGGGTACCACCGATGCTTTCACTTTCCATGTCTTCTCCAGGTATATATTTTTTTTTAAAAAAAAAAAAAATATATATATATATACATATATATATATATATTTATATATACCTGGAGAAGACATGTATGTATACTGTTAAAAAAAAAATAAAGGGAACACTAAAGTAACACGTTGTAGATCTGAATGAATGAGATATTTTTATTAAATACTTTGTTCTTTCCAGAGTTGAATGTGCTGACAACAACATCACACAAATAATATCAATGAAAATCAAATGTATCAACTCATGGAGGTCTGGATTTGAAGTTATACTCAAAATGAAAGTGGAAAAACACACTACAGGCTGATCCAACTTTGATGTAATGTCCTTTAAACAAGTCAAAATGAGGCTCCGTAGTGTGTGTGACCTCCGCATGCCTGTATGACCTCCCTACAACGCCTGGGTGTGTTTCTGATGAGGGATTTCCTCTCAGACCTGGACTAAAGCATCTGCCAACTTCTGGACAGTCTGTGGTGCAACTTGGTGTTGGTGGATGGAGCGAGACATGATGTCCCAGATGTGCTCAGTTGGATTTCGGTCTGGGGAACGGACGGGCCAGTCCATAACATCAATGTCTTCGTGTTGCAGGAACTGCTGACACACTCCAGCCACATGAGGTCTAGCATTATCCTGCATTAAGAGAAACCCAGGGCCAACCGCACCAGCATATGGTCCCACAAAGAGTCTGAGGATCTCATCTCGGTACCTAATGGCAGTCAGGCTACCTCTGGCGAGCCCATGGAGGGCTGTGCGGCCCTCCAAAGAAATGCCACCCCACACCATTACTGACCCACTGCCAAACTGGTCATGCTGGAGGATGTTGCAGGCAGCAGAACGTTCTCCACGGCGTCTCCAGACTCTGTCACGTCTGTCACATGTGCTCAGTGTGAACCTGCTTTCATCTGTGAAGAGCACAGGGCGCCAGTGGCAAATTTGCCGATCTTGGTGTTCTCTGGCAAATGCCAAACCTCCTGCACAGTGTTGGGCTGTAAGCACAACCCCCACCTGTGGACATCGGGCCCTCATACCACCCTCATGGAGTCTGTTTCTGACTGTTTGAGCAGACTGATGCACATTTGTGGCCTGCTGGAGCTCATTTTGCAGGACTCTGGCAGTGCTCCTCCTGTTCCTCCTTGCACAAAGAAGGAGGTAGCGGTTGTGCTGCTGGGTTGTTGTTCTCCCACGGCCTCCTCCACATCTCCTGATGTACTGGCCTGTCTCCTGGTAGCGCCTCCGTGCTCTGGACACTACGCTGACAGACACAGCAAACCTTTTTGCCACAGCTGGCATTGATGTGCCATCCTGGATGAGCTGCACTACCTGAGCCACTTGTGTGATTGTAGACTCCGTCTCATGCTACCACTAGAGTGAAAGCACCGCCAGCATTCAAAAGTGACCAAAACATCAGCCAGAAAGTATCGGAACTGAGAAGTGGTCTGTGGCCACCACCTGCAGAACCACTCCTTTATTGGGTGTGTCTTGCCAATTGCCTATCATTTCCACCTGTTGTCTATACCATTTGCACAACAGCATGTAAAATTGATTGTCAATAGGTGTTGCTTCCTAAGTGGACAGTTCCATTTCACAGAAGTGTGGTTGACTTGGAATTACATTGTGTTGTTTAAGTGTTCCCTTTATTTTTTTGAGTGTGTGGCCAAACAAGAAGTGTAATTGTGGATATCTGTACTCCCTTATCATTGCAGATTCCTCTGGCTATCTCGGAAGCCCACTGCTTTGACTGTTTCTCCACCAGCATCAACATCTTTAGCTGATATCAATGAGATACTCAGATTGTAGCCGTTACACCTCCCTGCTCGCTGATGTACTGAGGCGGGGTTCACCTCAACCATCCTCAAGGGTTTTTTTTTTACCTCTAAAATTATTGCCACTTGTGAAGGAGTGAAAAAAAATTGACAAAAGAAAAAACAAGCACATAAATAAACTAGAAACAATCTTTGAGACAATCAGCAAACCATGCCTTTGTTTTGTTGTTTCTTTCGCTTATTTTGTTCATGTCAGATTCACTGAGTACACGTTTCTATGTACATGAAATCTGTCCTCACAAACACCTGATAAGGTATTGAAAGTTACCTTGGTGGTTTGCGTTGATGCCTCTGGGGGAACATTTTGTTATGATTAGAGGGGGATTAAGTAGAAAGAGGCTAATAGCTCTTCGGTCCCCTGGGTGTAGTGTCCATACCAGACTGATTTTCCAATAAACCATCTTTCTGATTCTGCAAACACATAAGAACACACACACACACACACACACACACACACACACACACACACACACACACACACGAAAACAATACTGGCCACTCTATTGCAGCATAAAATCACTCATTAACCAGACTACATGTATTAAACTCTGCTTAGCCCATAAAAGCCACAGCTTGTTTCAGGACATTATCACTGTCTTAAATTTAAGCTGTTTATTGGCCTGATGTAAAAGTTCCCGTTTGCCACAAATCCCATCAGTTAAATTCACAGTGCTTATATTTGTCTGCTTTACAATAGCAACATGTTAAACATTAAGAATTTTTAGCTTTTTTAAATGGAATTAGGTCAGTATTCATTTATTCAATCAGCTTCACATTAATGTAATGCTGCTCCAGAGAACAGTAACAGCAGATGAAGTCATCGGATTGAAGGCAAAGCAGACTCCACTTTTAATCTCTATCTATTCACAGTCAGCTCATGTGATGGGTTTGTGGCTGCATCATCAGGCTGCGATGATGACGGTGATGAGCCCAGTGTTGTGACCACAGTTACACAAAATGACTGTTTGTACATAAGCTGTTATTATGAGGGGATGTCATTGACCAAAATCAGTATATCACTGTGCATCAGCAGCAGATCACAGCACACACCCAGATTAATTTTTTTTTTTTGGAAATGATTTATTTAAGGAGTATGTGCAGTAGAAATGTGTGAAATCCTGATAATGAAATCCTGATAACTCATTAGCTCAGACTATGTCAGGATGGATGAGTCACCGGTGTGATCGAGCAGGAAACATTTCTCGCAAGGTGTAATGTTCCTGTTTGAAAAAATGATGGATTGTAGACATGTTCAAACAACTCAGAGGGGAGGGTCAAAGCTGGTGATAGGTTATCTTTGGAGCTGGGACCTTAAAACAAATGTCCAGAAGGGCTTCAACTTTCTTATTCAGACTTTGAACAAGTAGATGAAAGGACATGAGGAAATACGGCTGGAACAGTTTCAAGGACTTGATTTTCAGAAATCCTGCTGTTGTCGAACAGGTAAGTTTGTATGCATGCTTTTGTACTGTGTGTTATTATGGAGTCAATGTTACACTTCTTTCTTAAGAAACTGGAGGAATGCTGTAATCCACTGAGCTGAAAACACCACAACAACACCAAGAGTGGAAACAATAAAAACATTTCCCATTCCATTGTGTTGCAACTCTTCTCATCAACAGCTGTTTCTCTGACAGTCTAAATGCACCAAGTAATTACAAACAGGTTTAATCATTGATCAATTTGCAGCATTTTTTTTTAAACTTTCCAACGAGCAGGATCCACATGTGGATAATGGGGATGAGAATGCTGAGCGTGGGAACTGGTCCAGCAAAAAGGACTACATCCTTTCCATGATCGGATATGCTGTTGGACTTGGAAATATCTGGAGATTCCCATATTTGGCCTACAAGAATGGAGGGGGTACATTAGTGTCCGTCTTATTATCCATTTGTGCTTCTGATAAATGCTTTGTAACAGTGCAGCTTCCTTCACTATGTGCAGGTGCCTTTCTTATTCCCTATTTTACAATGTTGGTGGTGGCTGGAATCCCACTTTTCTTCTTGGAAAGTGCCCTTGGTCAGTTCTGCAGCCAAGGACCCATCAATGTGTGGAGAGCGGTGCCAATACTCCAAGGTTAGACATCTATTTCACAGAGGAAGACGATGTTGGTCGATCTTGCAACCGAAGGATAGATGAAGGCTTGTAGTTAATGGTCAACTGTGCAACCACAATTTGAACCCCTTACTTTTATTTAATGAGGATTTTTGTTAATAATCAACTCCATGAGCAAAAATTAACCTAAAGATGTGCTTTTAAGGGTTAGTTAAACATTTTCATAACTTCTCACCTACAAACATACCATGTAAGAAAGCTTTTTAACTTTCCAAAGAGGGTTTGTGGGAAATGTGCAAAGAAAAGAACACATCTTGTTCATTAGTGCAGCACAGATGGGTGCAGATTGGAAGCATATGTTTTCTGGATTTATGGACAGCAAGACTAAATAATAAAAGAAGCACTAAATGCTGCAAGTTACATTAAACAATTTGTTTAATTTTATTCTCCTTCTCTGCCTGATTATGAAAACATTAAATGCTACTAATGCATTGCTTATTGTAACAGAAAGTCATGTAGACTTCAAGGTTTTGGATGATGGAGCTGGAAACAGGGGGGACATTGTGTAGCTTTGTTTAAGGGGAGTTGGGGTTTGCTCACACAATGCAACAAAAATCATTTCTAACACTGGTTTTCCTTCTAAAATTAAAAGTATTTTCCATATTTTGTCCTTCTTTTCCAGGTGTTGGTGTTGCCACAGTTATGGTGACTCTGATAGTATCAATTTACTATAACGTCATCATTGCCTACAGCTTGTACTACATGTTTGCTTCCATGCAGTTTCCTCTGCCGTGGTCTGACTGTTTCAGCTGGGCTGACAGCAACTGCAGCAGCACACCTATAGGTACTTGTAATATCCTCTTTCCTCTGGATGATGTAGAATCTGATATTTCTGTGATGACAGGATAATATAATCTGATTTAAATGAAAGATAATTCATATTTAATGTCATACTCAGCCATTCACTTTTTAATCATTCTGGAAAAATGGAAAAATTCAGAGAAAATGCAACTCTGGTTGATGATTTCTGGGAAGCAACGATTTTAAGTAACATTTTAGATCATTCACTTGTCCTCTTCTCTTTCCCAGTTCTTTGTAATATAAGTGGTGTTTTAACAGCCAACTGGACCCAAGAAAACAACACTTGTCCTTCATCCAATACAATCGTAATTCCAGTACAAAGTCCAAGTGAGCAGTACTGGGAGTAAGAAGCACACATTTAATGCAAACAGACAAATGCACCTTTCTTGTTATTCTGCTGTGGATGTGCAGATACTGAGGATGTCTCTGTTTCTTCTTAAGTCGTGTGGCTCTGCAGAAATCTAGTGGTCTAGATGAGACAGGACCAGTGGTTTGGCACTTGGCTCTCTGTCTGCTGCTGAGCTCCATAATTGTTGCTGCAGCGCTCATCAGAGGCATCAAGTCATCAGGAAAAGTAAGTTCATGTAAAACAAAAAAGAAAAGGTTTTAATTGCACAAGATGTTGCATGAAGATAATTCTCTCCATCACTCCTATAGCAAAGAAACAGCTTGTCCAATTCATGATACAAATACAAATAACTTTTAATAATACACATCCTTCACACAGACACTGAAGTGTAGCACAAAGTGGCTGAAGAGTTACTCTGCCTTTGCTCACAGATGAAAAAACTTCTCTAGTTACTTTCATTTGAGAAGTTTACATTGGAAACGTGCAAGCTAATTTAAAGTATACTTAGCGGCTATTTGTAAAAAGTCTGTTTTTTTCCAGTTGTATGTGTGTGCATAGGCTAGAAATAGAAACACTCAACTTTTTCTCTCAGAAAATGACACATTTGTCATGATAATATCTGTAAAACTGCCTTTAAACCAGAAATTGTCTTGAATATTGACACACTGAACCCTTTACCTCAGACTGAACTCTGTGTTTGTGCAGGTTGTGTATTTCACAGCCACGTTTCCCTACGTGGTTATTTTGATCCTGCTGGTCAGAGGTGTGACACTAGAGGGCGCTAGAGATGGAATAGAGTTTTACATTGGCACTCAGTCCAATTTGACAAAACTGACCGAAGCTCAGGTATGTTTCCAACAATCCGTCTCCACGTACAGCACATGGCAGTAGTTTGGCTGTGAGAAGTCAAAGCTTTCTTTGATCTGAAGTATCGCTGCGTGTTGTAGGTGTGGAAAGACGCGGCAACTCAGACCTTCTATTCTCTGTCTATCGGCTGGGGTGGACTTATGACTCTTGCTTCCTATAACAACTTTCACAACAATGTCTTTAAGGACTCTTTTGTTGTGACCCTCACAAATGCTGGTAGGAGCCTGATAGGTATTATTAGTAGAATGATGATTACTGTCAACATGACAATTTATTTATATTGTTCATGCCTCCACAGGAACCAGTGTGTTAGCAGGCTTTGCCATATTTTCAATACTGGGGCATATGGCTCATGTCTACAAAATACCAGTTCAACAAGTGGTCAAGGAAGGTCAGATACTCACACAGTAATGAGCAACGCTGCGGTACTGGGCTATCCTCTGATGGGTCTTTATCATTCTGCAGGATTCGGCCTGGCCTTCATCGCCTATCCAGATGCTCTTTCAAAGCTTCCTGTTTCCCCACTTTGGTCCATTTTGTTCTTCTTCATGCTCCTGACTGTTGGTCTGGACTCTCAGTTTGCAGGAATAGGTTAGATCTTCAGCTTCCATGAAATGTTTGATTTGTATAATTTGCTTTCAGCCCCCAGTGGACGGATTGTTTCTCCTCTTGTCTTCAGAGGTATTAACCACCTGCTTACACGATGCTTTCCCTGAAACATTCAAATCCAAACGGGCTCTACTGACACTAACAACATGCTCCGTCCTCTATCTGCTGGGACTGCCGTGTGTTACAAGAGTAAGTTGCATCAGAGTAACTTTGATTTCAGAGTAACCTGGGGAGCATGCTTGTTCTCTTTCTCTCTCTCTGTATGTCTTGTACATATACACACATATCTATATATGTTTACATGATAGGCAGGAATATATTGGGTGACTCTCATGGACCAGTTTGTTGCCAGCTGGGTGCTGCTATTTCTGGTTCTTCTGGAGGTCATTGGTGTCTCTTTTATATACGGTAAACGTGATCATTGAAGGCATATTCCTGCAGCTGAGAAAGCAACAGATGGCCTCAGACTTCAGCTTGTGTGTGTTCGGCTTGCTTTTTCACAGGTGGAAACCGTTTCATAAAAGACATCGAGATGATGCTCGGACATAAAAATTTGCTTTTCTGGTTGTGGTGGAGAGCATGCTGGTTCTTTATCACTCCTTGTATCATCCTGGTGAGAAAGCATCACACGGTGTTTCAATCAATACATCTTTACTTATTGTAGCCATGTTAACCCATTGTAAGAGTGGCACTGACTATAAAGGCCTTCTTCTAGCTGTAAAGACCGAGCATATAGTTGAAAGTCCATGGCTTGTTTCTTTGTTCTTTACTAAATTAACAGGAAAGGATGAAAAGAATATACAAAAAAAATAAAAGTACTCCTTATGAGTAAATACACTTAAACTCTGGGCTCCACAACAGGACTTAACAGAATGGATGCTTCATGGATGCCTTGTTAAACCAGAACCAATCAAAAGCCGGGGCTCAGAGCAGCCTTAATTGTCTTCAATTACGCTTGTTAAAGCCCAAAACTTTCTCATAATTAAACAACTGAATATTTTACCAACAATATTAACTAAATGGCTCTTAAACCCATTAAAGTCAGACCAATGCAAAAATGGTAAGAAAAGTCCAGTTAGTTTTATTTGAGGTCTTTATTTGACCCATTGACAAAATGTAACAAAAAAAAAAAGTAACATTTGGGTAACATTTATTACCATTTATTACCATTTTATATATCAAAACTATTATAGCATGATCTTCTGCTTCCTGGAATTTGTTAGGGGGCAGAAGACAAGAATCAGATTGTGTTTAACAGGAGTTTGAGCAAAGTTTTTACCATGAAATAATGCAAAACATCTCAGAAACTTTGTGTATTAGATATGATACGTTTGGGGTTTTAGAGTTAAAAACACTCTTCAGGACTGAAAACAGCTGAGTAAAACACAAAAAATACTTTTTTGTAAAAAAAATTACTTTTCTACATGTAAATGGGTTTAATCAGCAATTTCATTTATTTTATTTCATCTAATTTTTTCTTTAGGTCATATTAGGATGGGCTGTGGTCACATTTGTCCCCCCTACCTATGGAAATGTACAATACCCCGCCTGGGGCTTGGCTCTGGGCTGGTGCATGGTAGCATTCATCCTTGTGTGGATCCCTGCTGTTGCTGTGTACAGGTTGATAAAAGCAAAAGGAAACCCTTGGAAGGTGTGTATCTGGGATGATGCAAACCTCTGTATGTTTTTCATGTATTTATTTATTTATTTAGCATTTTGAATGAACTCCCAGGAAAGGCATCTCCCTGGATGAGTAAATAAATTGAAGATTGAGCTCAAAATTAGCCTTTTTTTTTTTCCACAGCGCTTGAAGTCGCTGTGTTCCCCTTCTGACAAGTGGCACCCCTACCTGGACGTCCATCGAGGGGAGCGCTACTCAGAAGAGCGCTGCCGCCACAGGAAGAACCATAAAAAGAATCCAGAGGTTGATGTTAATGTGATCTCCAGCTCATGGCTCTGAGCCATATCATTGTGTTATATAATGCCTTCTTCTTGCAACCAAGCTTTGTTTAGTTGTTTAGTTGTTTTGTTGTTCGTTTTCTGACAACAGTAAGACTTCCAGTGTGGGTTATTTTATAAGGAGGGGGTTTGTTTGTGTTTATTCTACAGAAGGGCTACAATTTGTCAAACATTTACCTACAACAAGGAGATTTCTGGTTAACAATGCACTGGTCAGAGGGTCATTTCTGAACCAACTGGCTTTGGTAGGTTAGTGTGTAAGCAGAAGAACTGGTTTAATGCCTAAACTTAGCAAACAGTTCAGGTATCTGGGCCTATTTAATGTGTAGAAAGCAAAAGTGAAACTGAAACACAATAAACACACGGATTACCTGGTGTAGCATCACACCCTCATGTCTCCAAACAACGTTTTTCTCTCTGTTTAAACTTGTAAAAACACCTTTAAGTTAAGTATAAGTTAAGAACACATCATGTTTCATCCTGCTACTATATGACTTTCTCTGTCAGCTTTATTGTAATTTCTTGCTCAGGCTGGACTCAAATATGTGGTTTCTTTGTACTACACCTGTTCTAGAGGAGAGATATAACTCATATATGTGTAAAATGTGTCTGAAAGTTGCCATAGACATTATGGAAATGTGTTTTTTGAGTATTTTTGTGCATTTTCTGTGCATTTAACATGGAAATACTCCATCTGCTTTAATCAAAAGCTTTTGCTGTTCATATCTGGGAATTAAAGGTTGGTAATCCCTGCTCCACAGGAAAAGCACTGGATTTAGTCATATGTAAGGTTTACTGTAGAAAATGAACCAAAGCATAGCTTTATTTAGGTTTGCAGCTGATATTATTGATACAACTATGTTTCAAGTCAAAATGTTCAAACTGTATTGGCTTTTTTTGTTTATTTGTTTTATTTTTGCTGCAATACGGTGCATGTTGATGTCACAATATTGATCAATTTATTAACTATACACCATGCCCCAAATGAAACAGATGTGCATCTCCTTACCTTTTTATAGTCACATCATGCTTTATAGTTTTTGACTGAATTCACTTACAGTTAGTTATTTGGGTTTATTGTTCAACTCTGTGAAGGAAAGGAAGGAAAGAAAGATGTCGCAGTGACTTTATTTTCTCTATTTCCTCTCCTGATGCATGATTGTTGTCCTGGAAGCAGAACTTTTCTAGATGCTTTATGGTTGTCATCTAATTACCTCTGTCAGCATCCACCTCACAGCTGCTGCAAGGTTCTGCTAACATTACTCACACACACTCCACATAGACAGGCTCCCTCTGTTTCTCCCAAAACAACTAAATCACACCCATAAAGTTGGCAGTAACATTATACTTGTCTCAACTTCATGTGACTACACTTAAAAATCTTTTTTGGAGGTAAAATTTTAACCGGTGTCCAGATAACTAAAGGTCGTGCAAAGATTAAAAACAAAAGTCAAGCAGTTAATCGGAGAATTGTAAAGTATTGTTTGATTAGTATCAAGAATTCATAGAAGTTTCTTTTATTTATTCTACACTTGTTTATCCAAGATGTTTGTTGATGATTGTTTCTACATTATGATCGTGTTTGTCTTTCAATGCTGAGTAGTGTTAAAGAACATTGTTTATTTGTACACAATCAACGTATATCGCCTTTGATTTTCTAAGAAAATAAATTACATTTTTCAGTTCCGCTCATAAGTGATTGAATTTCAAACGATCAGTATATACCCAAACAAAGAACAAAGTCCACTTTCATGACATTTTAGATGATATATTTTGTTACTTTTTTTTCTTTCCCGGACTGAATTTATATGAGCTTAGCTTGGATTGACCATACCTATCTGCAACATGAATATGATTAAAACCAAAATCTACCCTGGAGGCTTTATTTCATTTATATGCAGAAACTATTTTCACTGCAACAGCAAAGATCACAGATGCAATTAGCCCTGTAGCTGTTTGTGTCATTTTTGTCGCCATGTAGTTGCAAATGATAATTCTTTCATCTCATGATTTCAAGGAAGATAAATAAAAAAATAGAAATGCATCAACAAAAGCATCAGAATCAGTCTCTGCTGCTGCTGAAAGAGTCTTAGCTCCAGCAAAATCTGTAAAAACCAGTTAAGTTGTTGCTTCCTGGATATAAATTGTGCATATTTAAATAATCTGTGTATTTACCAGAATGACTGTTTAAATGCCAACATGAAGACCCCTGTTTGTGTTAAAACAAATCAGCTTTTGTTTAATCTGGTGGCTGTTGCATTGGCTGTCAGAGAAAACGTGTATGTGTTTGTGTATATTTTACTGAGATCACAATGAGCCCAGGTGGTATTATGCTGTTGATAAATGATGTGTTGCACCTTAAGATGTAGCATCTTTTGTCAAGTGAGACATCTACACATGGTTGTTGTAATTCTTGTGCCGTCAGCACTGAAGAGTGTGGTGTTGGTGGCCAGACTGAGTTCTGTCTTTAGTTTTCTAACCACACATGCTAACAGTGTGTGATAAGCTCATAAAGTGAGACTTACAGACAAGGAAACATAAAATCAGACGCCACAAGAACTCCACCGGAGTTAAGGCTCAGTATCAAAGTCAGGGACACTTTGACATTCAGAAGGGAGAAGGCAGAGATCAAGCCACCAACCCTCTCATTAGTGGATGACATGCTCTGATTCCCAAGTTTTAGCCTCCCCACATGCGGAGCAAGTCAAGGACACAAGAATAAATACAGGGCTGAAAGTCAAGTGGGCTATGTTAGCTTCTTGGCACTAACTGGTAGAGCTCTTTTAGATGCATTAAGTAATTAGATCATAAATCACGGCTTTATAAGATTATTGTTCATGGTTGCATTCCTTTTACAAACAAATAATTATGATATCACAGCATTTTAAATTCTCTAATAACATAGAGGTGTTTTAATAATGATGATAGACTGCAGTCTACAACACATCATTCCAAAATACCTGCTATGTGTTTAGGTGGGTTGAGATCTGCTGCTCAGGCATTTCGCAAAGTGCACTGTGGATGGGAACACTGTAATATGGGAGGGAGTGTCAATAAATGTATGTATGTGTGTCTGTATGTATTCGGGGTGGGGAATCGAATAAAAAAATTGAAAATCGGTCTGGTCTTGCTACTGCGTTGTTTTTTCCTAATTGACAGTAAGGAAAATGATGAGCGAAAAAAGTTTTTTAAATGTAATTGAAATTAAATCGGCCCTAATAATTTTTCAGTTCTTTCTAGCTCAAAGAAGATTGAGGTTACTTGGGAAATTGGCACCCTTTGTTACTTAAGTGTAATGATTATGAATCAAAAGTCTGTTTGAATTGAGAATTGATTCTGAATCGAATCATCACCCCAAAAATCAGAATCAAATTAAATCACGAGTTGTCGTTAGATTCACATTTCTAGTACGAATGTATGTATGTGTGTTTGTATGTATGTAAGCATTTAATTCAGATAATTATAATTCAGAATAAAAATTTTGGTGCTTGAAATTCAAAGGCTTATGAAATTCAAAATCTGGTGGAACAGATTTACTTTGATATTAAAGAGACCAACACAATAATTAATTTTCAGACCATACATACATATATATATATATATATATATATATATATATATATATATATATATATATATATATATATATATACATATATACACATATATATGTATATATATATATATATATAGGGGAGGGGTATATATATACATATATATATATATATATACATATATATATATATATATATATATATATATATATATATATATATATATATATATATATATATATATATATATATATATACCCCTCCTCTAACCCTTCCATTTCTAAAAGTTTAGCTCCACCCTTAAAGTAAAGTCAATCATCATTTTCCTACTCCTGCCGTCCTTCAACCCCACAAATGGCTCTTACATGCAAAAGATTGTAACAATTTTCAATGAAAACTAGAGAATGAAGTTTATATCACCTATCAGTTTGGTCAAGTGTGCAAATAATGCATGTTTTCTATGTCTTTAGGAATCTACAGGCTCACTAACCACATAACAATGTTTGAGGAGGTATTCCTTGTAAAAAAAAATCTTTTATTTTCTTTCTGTAAATACTACTTTGCTGTCTACAAGTACATAAACAACTCAATGCTAAAGTATATGGAAGAGTGTGGAAAAAGTACCAGCATATTGCATAAGAGTTTCACCATATGGTCCATACATCACATTCAGTGAAATATATAAATATATAAATTGTTTTATGTAGCTGCATCACTGTTGCATCATGATTCATAAGGCAATGTAGGATGGGTTGAGGTTTCTCTTGTTATTCCAGGGTTCTACATTAAAACTTTTAAATACGAAGAAAATGAGTTTTCTTCCAAGAAAAACTCTTGTGATCATTTTGAAATGCGCAGGTCAGCAGAACCTGAATGCAGCTGAAGATTTGAATGTCACTGCAGGTGAGAATGTAGCACAAGAATACCATGTGCTCATGAAATATAAGCAGACTATTAGACGCAGCACCAAATATCACCACCAGAGAGAGTCAAAAAGCAGCATGGAGTCTGAGCAGTTTTGGATGAGATAGTCATCAACAGCAGCAGATGTTATTCCTGGATCGTCTAGTTCTCCCCTCGGTAATATGTTCTTTAAAATGTTCAGTGTTCAGTAAAGCAGCTTCCCACCTGTGGACAAAAATCACTTCTTTCTCTGTTTTGTTGTACAAATAAATTTCATTGAACTCGCTGAACCTCAAACCAATCAGCCTCCTCTCTGTCTCTGTCTCACCATGGCAACCATGCACAGGGAGCCAGCAGATGAACACAAACCTGTTGCCATCTCCTTCTCGACTCACACACAGCGCTACGGAGATGCAAAGCTGTAAAACTGATAAACGGCACATGAATGTTGTGATTAATACTGAGTCATAGTGATTTCTTCATGCTGCCTGTTTTGTTTAACTGACATAGTTAAATCACTGAATTTACCTCCCAAACAACTGTTATTAGTTGGGATTGTATCAGTTTTTCATTCAGCAAGCAGCATTGATCAGGATGTAGAATTAACAGTCTCAATCCAGAGTCACATTTTTCTTTATTCAGTGAACTTGTCAGGTATGTAGGAAGCATCCTTACAAAGAGAGCAGATCTCCAGAACAAGGCTCCATCTGTGTTTTCATTTTCAAGTCTAGGAAAATGTAAAAAAAAACAAAAAAAAAAAAAAAAAAAAAAAAAAACACCATGAATACTGTGAAAAATGTGAACCCAGTATTCAGCTGCGTTATCCATCTCTGTCTCTTTTCTTTCTGTCCACCCTCACTCGTCTCCCCACTCACCCACCCACCCATATAATTCAGGCTTCTCAACAGCCCGTTGCTATTAGATACTGCTGGGCTTGTCACCATGGCAGCAAATGCTCGATCATTTTCTCCATGCCATGTTTCTGTCTTCACACACTCGCACACATATACAACCTCCCGCCCCGCATCACGTTTAGCTGTGATGTGGTGGGAGGGATGTCCTTGAGTTCTTGAGTGTTCCCAGGTCCAGCTGGGGAACAACCCACCTGTGAACAGAATTCAAATGCAGTGACAGGGAAGAGATGCTGTGCCTCGCGTTGCGCATCACATTTTCAACATTTTTGCATATATTCTGAGAGATGTGTGTGTGTGTGTGTGTGTGTGTGTGTGTGTGTGTGTGTGTGTGTGTGTGTGTGTGTGTGTGTGTGTGTGTGTGTGTGTGTGTGTGTGTATTGGTGCATTTGCTCAAAATTTCATTTTAGTCCTCAACTTGAGGATTAAGCCTGCTCTTTTTTAGACGCACTTGAATAAAAATTTAATGAACAATGAATATAAATGAATGTGGTTAATGAACTGAAATCTCATGTTTAGATTTTTTTTTCCCATCCTTCAAAAATCTGCATCAATGATTACACACTTAATCCACTTCCTAACCTTGAAGTATCACTTGTTGTGCCAACACAATAACGTTAAAACGACATGCAGGAGTTGAACACTAGGATGTCGCAGGAAGCCGAAATCAGCACATAGAAGATGATATGAACACACCGCAAGGAGGACAGGTTAGACGAAAAAGGCGGAGATGAGAATGGGAGAACAGTGAGATGGTAGGGATAGTCAAAGCTGATTCTCCTTCTTTAATAAAAGCGACATCCCCCCGGTGTTGCTATGGCGACCTCCTCTCTCTCGCCTTCCTTTGCGGAGCTACCACTTATCCTTGCTGGCTTTCAGTCACCAGGGCATGTGGGTGTGTGTGCTTTTGTGTGTCGGCTCTTGAATGAATCAAGCAAATGAAAGAGAGAGCCATTGCAGAGCCAAGTCTGCAGTTTAACTTATCAGACTTCTCTTCTCCTTCCTTTCCCATCTCTTTTTTATTTATTTTTTTATTTTTTTATTTTTTTGTTGTTTGTGAGTCAATAAAATATTTATTTTGCCTCATAATCATCACATTAAACTCTGCAGTAGATCCTCCATCTTTTTTTCTAGCTCAACCATCTGGTTAATTCTTAGTTATTACACAACAAGTCAAGCACAAGCACACATCGTCTCTTCCACTATTTTCTGTAAATGTGAACTCAGTGAAAACAAAAATGATGAGGACTGGCACAGAGCTACATGAATGCATCTGTCTTAAATGATTGTAAAAGGAAGAAGGGAATAACTTTATGTAACATAAAAAAAAGTTTAAAAAAAACTGAGAAGAAAAGTTACAGGATATCACAGTTATGAAGTATGAAATGCCTTCATACTGAATTCCCATGTTGCTTTTTTTCCTGGGTGGAAAATGTTCTCACAGCTCAGCTATCAGATTATATTACAGAGAAAAAAAAACTGCTGTACAGTTACACTGGTCCTTACTGTTCTGCACATCGCCTCGAGCAGGACTGCATAAGTACACAACCATGCTGACATACTGCTTTTGTTTGTTTTCACACTGTGAAGGACCTTCTGAACATTTCAGCAATTCACCATCAGAGTTGGTGCATTTTTCAGCACTGACCAGAGGCTACATTTCTATGCATTTCTCCTCACTCTTCAAATGCACTTCATTTGGTAGACTCTGAGAGCTAAATATCAAACGCAGAAGAGTCTGGCAGCTTTGTTTCACCGACCTCAAATGCTTTAAGCAGCCAAAATCTCAGTCTCACATCTCTGCAGAAAATCTATATGGGACTTGTTTAATCAGGGTAAAAGTGGGATCTGACACACAGAACGGAGTCTGAGTCTTTTCAGGTTTTTCGCAGGGTTGCACATATATACATGGCCCTGGCTGATCATGCATGTTTAATTATTGCATTCAACAGGATTCAGTCAATATTAAGAGGTTGGAGGCTGTGCAAGAGACTTGTTCTTGATTTTTAAAAAATGAAGATAAAAGAATATTTGAAATGTTGTTACAAATCATTTTTCATTGTGATCAAAGATGGTCTGCATCCACATCCTGAATGGTAATTCAATACGGTCAGTAAATGTTACCTGCCCTTGGGTTTGCAGTCTGAATGTGCTGCATTTGTATGTGTTTGTGTGTGTTTGTGTGTGTAGACAACAAAATCTGATGGATAAAATTTGGCAAAATAAATAAAAGGAGGTGTCTGCAACAATCAGGGTAAAATTTAAGATACAATTAACAGTGTGCAGAGCTGACAACACAGTCTCTTTGTTAGTGTATGCTCCTGAATATCAGCAGCTAAAAAGACGTCATTGCTTCCAGGAATAATCTTTTAAAGAAATATGGATAGAACAATGTTTAAATACCAACAATAAATTACTTTAAATGTTAAAATATTTAAAAAATGTCAGACAGTAAAGGCAAATTTTCATTTTTATTTTTTTATGATTCTGATGACGTCTGATTTGTTATGCCGTAACGGCCATCAGACTGTGTAGGTTTGCAGAGGCTTGATGTGCACCTCTTGGAACCTGACATGCATCCCAGCAATGTAAACACAGCTACGCTGAAGTACTGTCTGGTGATTGGTCAGAATGTCATGATGTTTCCAGATATTTGGGTATTCTAGCTGAATGCATAACGTGCATGCATATGTATGTATATAAGTCTATGGCTGAATGAATGCCATTACCATTATTATTGCTCTAAAATAGGAAATACTTGCCTAAACTAAAGCGAACCAACAAAAAAAGATTTGCTCCTGTGGAGTTTACTGGCAGATACCAGCTCGATTGCCATCTGCAGACCCTACACTCAAGTATAAACACTCCATCTGTGTCAGAGTGGACTCCACCTGACATAGGTGCCACATGAGTATAAAGAAAAAGTTGTCAAATATGTATATTTAAGAAGTGAAGTTAGCACTTGAATAATGACATTGTAAAGTGGGGTAAACCTTGTAGTGGTCCCTCAAGTCAGTGGGTATACTACTTTGTCCCTTGTTTTAAAAACAGAAAAAAGTAGCCTAGAAAAGCGCTGTTTCAGAAAATGTGAAAACCACATTTTAGTTTACTCCAAAAATCCATCAATATATTTGTTGCTCTTTGGTTTCAGGGAGGAAGAGCTGTGAAATGACAAAGCCGATACTGGCACACAGACTACTGAGAGACAGGCTCGTAAATACATGTATCTTTATTATGTCTATGTTCAGGCAAAAGTTAACGCAGCTGATGGTTAACTGCACCAGTGTAGCATCGGTAACCTTAGGTGCTGGGCAACATAGGGTAGGGACATACAGTACATAATTGTAAAAGCAGCATCACAGGGGTTTTAGAAGTGGATATACTCAAAGCTGACTGAAAATAAGTGGGTATGCTCCAAATACCCGCGTGTACCCTGGACTACACCCCTGTCTAACAGCAAGAAGGTTCTAGGGATATTTACTCACAGTCAACACACTAAAAACATGCATGTTAGGACCCATTAATGATCAACACAGAAGAACAATACGCAGACAGATGGACAGTCTGCTCCATCAGATACACTTGTAATTTGGTTCTTCTCAAGGAACTTATCTATCCTTTACTTGAAAGAAAACTGAGCAATACCACTAGAAATTGTTAGGGGAAGTATTGAGTTGTGTAGCTCACACACAGCCGGCAAAAGGAGCAAACCAGAGAAGAAGAAAGGGAACAGGAAGAAAATGCAGAAATCGTGAATTAAAAAGTACCCTCCAAAAAAAGGCAAAAAAGAAGCTGAGAACAGCAAAAAACATTGTGGTTTAATTATTCTACTCTTTCTGGTGTTTTTGGAAAGTTGTTACCGACTTTATAGTGGTAGTCAGGGCATCAATTGCTGTCAAATGAAGTGTCAACACTGCCCACTAGTGGTTGTAGTGACTTAACAAACTGTTGGAACGTAAAAGGTGCACAGAAGTATGAGAGCGACAACGTTTGAAACAGATTACATATAAGGGATGCATCTAAAAGTTGCAGGGTGGTAGATCTCAGGGACCAGACTTGGGCACCCCTGATCTAAAACATGCAGGATAGTGGCCCTGCAGGTATGGAGTGGTCCATGCATGAGTAAGATCGTATATGAAGGAAATCTGGCCCGTTTATGGCCACACTGCTTTGGCAATGTGCTGACAAATGTGTCCAGGGCCACATTGAGGGATTTTATTGGCATGTTTCACACTAGTGAAAAGCAAAGATTCTGCCCTGGGTATTCATGGCACCATCGGCTTTTGTTTACAGCTTTTATGCAGGTGAGAATTAAACACCTTAAACTGAATGACTGTCACCTTATTAGTTTCTCCTTTAACAAAAGTCCATCAGCCATTGTTCCATGCTCTTCAGTGTCAATAGAGGAAAGCAACAGGATAAGAAATGAAACCCAAACATCAGATAATTAGAGCAGAAGTGAAGGAAAAGATCTTGTATTCACACCAAGCTTCATGAGTTGCACGGTAACTTTTAATAGCATAATTTAATGCAGCTGTTTTCAAGCCATGCATGTCTTCAGATAGTCTGTGATGGATTAGGTGTACCTGGCCTCATGCCCAAAAGTAGCTGGAATAGGCTCTAGAAATCAATAAATCCCATGCACTGTTTCTTTGGCCGAGCTGATTAAATCATTTGTGGTCTCTATGCAGTGTGTAACATATACTGAATGTAATGTGTATAACCAGGTAATGTTGAGGACTCTGGTGCACGTGTAAATAGCAAAAGGCTTTTCATAGCACCAACTTATTTCTTTCATTGTGTCATTATAAATGCAGATTTGTCATATTGTTGGGACAAATTTCTTTATATGTACTTACCAAGAAAGTTGTGTTTCCTTTCAGACGAAGTCAGAAGAAGAGCAACAGATCACACAATTCAATGTTTCTGAATAAATGTTCATCACAAATACATTTTCTGTGTTCAGATGTGATTCAGAGACAAATATGAAACACATTTCAGTCATGCTGTTTGAGCTCCCTCGCTTCTCATCATTTCACTCCATTGACCTGATTTAGGTTTTCAAGTCACATTTACTCTCCAGCACACAAATGCGCTCCACTGCTGTAACGGCAGCTGCAACGTGCAAAAACCTCAATTTCAGTCTCCACCTGCTCCGATTTTGCACCATTTATATACACTGTGGAGTCTCTTAATTTCCACAGGGAACTATGCACTGTTCTGCATGCAAGCTACTTATCATGTTTGTGCTGAACTGCTGAGGTCTGGAACATCCAACAGAGCAAAGGTTATACCTCTGTTCCTCTCCGGCCTTATTGATTTGCAACTTAAAGCCAAAGTAATGATATGGGTTATTCCTTGTAGTTATGGTGCTGTTATTGAATTTATATATACCTGCTGCAGTAAGTCTGAGAGCCTCGCAGTGTCTGCAGTCATATTTAATTACTGTTCTGTCATACATAAATTACCAGCAGTAGCCACCGTATGCGAGTGTGGAATTATACAGAACCTGACAGATGCTTGGCTTTGAAATACACAGAATCAAAAAGCATAGGTTGTTAAAAAGTCTGAAAAAACAGAACTATGTCATGTCCTCTAAAGACTTTGAGCATTACTTCAGTTAATTTCCAGGAGATACATATACACCGTATGGACAAGAACACCGTTACATTAGGCTTATTATCACTTGTGAACACTGTGATTATTCAGGGTGATAAGTCCACATACATTTCTGACAGCTCTGGAAAGACAATTTAAAATATGGTTTGGTCTCTGCACTGTGCACAACTTTGTCTCTATTGCTGATTTGAGACCGCATCTGTATGTATAACCTGACAATACAGGCAGTAAAGTGCAGGCGATGGCATAAAACTAAAAATTCTACCAAGAGGCACAGAAAACCTTTCATCCAGCAAAAATAACATGCTGTTACCAGCACAAGAGCTTTTCTATTGGCTTGTGAAATTGGAAAAGAGAACGAGGGAGAGAGCGAGGCAGCAATAGAAAGAGAGGAGGAGAGATGAGAAGCGCCGCTGCAGAACACACCTCATCTCCTCTTTAGCTGGAGGGATAGAGGGAAAAAGAGATCCAGTCTGTGCCAATTTTCTCCTCTGCCTTAGAGACAGAGGAGCCAGGGAAGTTAGATTTCAGGAATCTTAGGAGATAATTAAATGAAAGACTGAGAAAGAGAAGAAAGAAGCACATTGGCATGTGAAGAATCTGAAAAACAAGACTGGCAGTAAATGGAAAAAGAAGAAACGACAGAGAGAGGGATGTAATCAATGCTTCTGTTGCGGTAAGAAATATGTTGGCTGAATTTTCTAAGCTAAAAGGACATTGCAGCATTTACAGAAACATGCAGCCACTTAAAGGTGATGACAGCAGGTGTGTTTGAAATGGAGAAGCTGGTGGGATGGAAGCGGGTGTGCATTGGATGAAAACAAATGTTTGTGTGGTCATGCCAGAGCAGATTCAGCTGCAGAGCAATGCGTCGGTGTTTTTTTTTTCTTTAATATCTGCATCCAGCATCTCTACCGCTGTCATACCATCCCTCTTTCCTGCTCTGAAAATCCTCTCTATTCTGCCCTGTTGCAGAGTCGCTCTGTCATTGCTGCACAGCCCATAGAAAACCCTGTGCAAAGGAAAATTTCTTACAAATATGTAGCATTTCTTCATACTTTTATTCAGATTCCTTCCATCTGCCAAAAAAGCCAAAAAACAAAGATATTTGCCTAAAGATCCATATCAAAAACTGATCTTTTTCATACTATTACTATTCATATAATTAATATAGTTTACTATAATTATTCTTCTTCCAAGAAAATCCCAACAGAGTGACAAAAAAATTACAGCACTCTGATATGGATTACCTTCATAAATTTTTATGAAGTGATGGATTATGAACTTGCGAGTGCTTGTGATTTGGAGTTAACTGATCAATGCCAAGAAGGCGTCCTTATGGCATCTTAAAGTAATTAAGAGACAGACTCTAATGTAATCTGGGAGTTTGTGTTTGTTTTGTTTTGTAAGTGCCAAAGTTTTACAAAGATCATCAAACTGTAACTTCTTCTTATAATTCTTGTTTTAAATTAATGTTTTAATATAGTTAGGGTTTTTTGTTTTTGGTTTTTGTTTTTAAATAGGTAGCCTGTAACTATAGAAACAGAGATAAACGTGTTGCAATCCAAACACTTCAATTGCAGCTTTTGGGTTTAAAACAAAGATGAAAGTCAACATGAAAAAATTTTAAAAAAAAGTGAAGTTTTACTGTGCCACGTGTTAAAAAACAGAAACTAGTTTGTGAAACTGTTGCATTTTCAGCCTTCATCTGTGAATCCAACACAAGCACTTCAGCAAGGCTTGAAATAGTGGAGACATTAATGTTAGAGCCAGTATGATACCATAGTTTAGTGGTTCTCAACCTGAGGTTCCTGGACCCCAAAGGGGTCACCTAAAGAGCACCGGGGGTCCCTAAGGCTTTGACTGTGCAGAGTCAGTGTGATTTAAATTTAGGCCATATCCATATAGAGGCGAGTTGAGGCATTTTCACTAAAGTTTTGTTTTTCATTGGTTTTCAAGCCCAAACACAGGAGGATCTAGAGCTTTTTGGTAGTTGCATGAAGGGGGTCCTCGGGAAAAAGGTGACACCGGTCCCAACCTTTGAGTGGTGATATGTTTTTGTTCAGTCCGGCATCATTAAAACGATACCTCCAGTTTACTGGGATGGTTCATATCAAAGTTGGAAAGAGTTTGGATGAGAATTTGTTTCTCTAAGTGCTGGGATGTGGCTCTTGGCCATAAAATGATAAACTGCTTTTTTCCAGCTGGGGATGAGTTGCTACTTCAAGTGGAGGAGTTCTTATATTTCTGTGTTTGTATCACAAAAGGATGAGAGATGAGCCAGAAATTGACAATATGATTGGTGCAGTGCTAAATGATATGAATACTGCACCAGTCTGTCATACCAACAGGACAGCAGAACCAAAAAGTGAAGATGTAGATTAACAAGTGGAGCTATATTCTGGCTCCAACAATATTTAAAAGCTTTAGATACTTCTTGGAAGAATGAGATGGCAGATAAGAGCATTAGAAATGAGGTTTTCTTCTGAAGGTTTCTGGGCACAAGATTTGAGATGGGCTGAGAAGCTATTACTAGTTATTTATTAGGCACATTATTCAAGGATACCTGCCAGATGTATGCCACCAGCTGATGTATTATGCGTATGTCCAGAAGCAGACCAAGTACACAGTGGAACATCTTTGTGTTTTAGAGAAGTGCATGAGTAGGCAGCGAATGGAGGTAGCAGATATGGTTTTACTGCTGCCTTCACAACTTAGACCTGGAAAAATGGATGGATGGATGGATGAATGGATGAATGGATAGTTTGGATGAATGGATGGATGGATGGATGGATGGATAGATAATTAGACAGAATAACTCTCAATTGCTCCCAAATAACATGATTACTTGTTTATTGCTTCATTTCTGATGATTCTTGCACACACATGCTCAACCTGAAAACCAGGATTTTGTGGGGAAAAACACTTTGTTGTTTGAGCTTTCTTTTCATATTTTACTTGTGAATGGTGGTTCAAGGCTACATTAACACTGCCTGGATAAGACTTTTCATTACAGAAGAAGAGGATTGTGCGGAATAAACCAGATGATATCTCTGCTTCTGCAGCTTGCTGAATATTTTTCACACTGTTCATTGTTAGTCTGATCATCTTACAGGACTAAAACAGTAGGATTCCATCATAAATCTTTATAAAGTAGATGGACTTGTAGGATTACGTTTATGCACATATAAATCAGGAGATCATACCCAAACTGACCAAACTATACTGCCAAAAGAACATAATATAGTATATTTACTACCAAATTTTGGGTAAATAATCACCAGAAATGCTCCATTATATCTTGTGTCATGGTAAGGTTGTGGTCCTGCTATGGATAATTTCGTTTATATGCTGTTCCATATGATGCTGTCACAGAAATCTGACATAAAGGAGTCTGATAAGTGATACAGTTCACTAAAAACAAAAATAGTGCTTATTTGGCTAAGTTTGTGGCCCTGAGTAACCACTGATTTTTAACGACCTTTTCTGCGCTGCTTGAATTGCAAGACAACACTTCACTGACACACATCAACACACGGTGCAGCTTCTCTGAAACCACCAAAAAAGCTGTGAGCTTTTAAGAGCAAATGATAAAAGTAGAGGACATCAAACTTAAATGATGAATCCATAATTGAGAGAAATGCATGTAAAAAGAAGAGCAGGCAGAGATGAAAGAGAATGGATGATAGAGGAGTGTAAGGAGCCCCAGGAGGTGGGAACTGCTCTTGTGTTTTTACTATAAGGGGTCACACATTAAACTGACTAACACGCAGTAGTCATGACAAACTCCCACCCTAATGCATTTTGCTGCTTTAATCCCATTTTGTTTGAAATTCTTAAAATGATTGTCCTACATGCATTTTTTCCCCCCTCACCTTGACAGTAACTTGGCAAGCATCTCTCCAAACTTCCCCTTGCCCACCAACCAACACAGCCCACTTCAAAGGCTGCACGGTTTTACATTACCTTCTGTCAAACATGTAGACTGCAGGCCTGCTGATTTCTGCACACAGCTGGTAGGATGGAAATATTTTGCAAGTGTCAGATGAAATTGCAAATTCATGTGATGACAACTTTTTTTTTTTTTTAACCTGTTGAGACCTGATTCAACATACAGTACGGCCACTGCAGCTTCCATGTTAAGCAGGCATGTCCAGACCTAGTAGGTTAATATATATATATATATATATATATATATATATATATATATATATATATATATATATATATATATATATATATATATATGTATAAACATAGATCTAAATTTCTTAACCAGAAAGAAAATATAATATTAAAAAAAAAATAAATAATATATATATATATATATATATATATATATATATATATATATATATATATATATATATATATATATATATATATATATATATATATATGTATATATATATATATTGACAATGTTTCTCAAATGTATATATATATATATATATGTATGTATAAACATAGATCTAAATTTCTTAACCAGAAAAAAAGATTTGACTTATGACATGTGGACAAACTACATAATAAAAACCCTTACAATGTTTTAAAAAAAGACATTGTTATGATGATGACAAGGATTCCCATTTTACATTTTATGATGTAATCTGGCTGATTTCTCAGTAATTTGCATGCAAAGTAAGGCACAAAAAAATAATAAGATAAAACTGAAAAAATTGGTGTGACTGCCTTTTTCCTAGTAACTGCAGTCTGACTACATAGTGGTGAGATCGGGACTCTTTGGGATTCACAGCATCTGTTGCTGCAGACTGGTTGTATGTTTGGTGCTTGCTTTTGTATCTGAACTCATTAAAATTAAGAATAGCCTTCTTAAACAGTCTTAAAATGGGACATGTTGAATAAAAGACACAAACCTGTTACCTCCTGAAAACTAAGTTTTTTATTCTTAAATACTTAAAGTGATTTTGTGCTATTTACAGAGCCAAAAACATGCAGTCAAAAAGATCATTAAAAAAGGGTTAGGTATTTTGTGGCTGTTATTTTTATTTTATGTTTGTTTTTTTGTTGTTTCTATCTAAGGTAAGGCAGCGACTTGCGACCTCCTTGAACCGAGAGAATTCACCAGCTGGTGCTGCTTGAAAGCTTCTCATTGAATGTAATTCATAAATTTAGTACTGCAAGGGAGTCTCTGATTATCTTTCTCCTTAAGAATATAGAAGGTTATTCAGAGAGGATACTCCATTTCTCAGGCCACTGCTCTATCTCTCATTTTTAACTAATTCGATCCACATGAAGTGCTCATCACTCACTTCTTCACAGCATTCAGTGAAATTCAGGCAGTTTTTGCATAATCCTGCTGACAGACAGACATTGAACCCATTAAAAGATACATCAGGCAAGACTGAAATTAACTTTTGCAGTTCCACTCAGTCAATGTTTATGACATTTGTCCTCTTGTAGTACGGTATTAATATGCTTGTTCTAGTCTGCAGTTTTATCATTTACCACATTCAGGAGTGTCATTTGCACCAACAGCATGAACTCCATTAATAGTTCATTTAATGGAGAAATAACTCCATGAAATAACATGAAAACAATGCTGTTCCAGTAACACTCAACATGTTAGAGACTTTAAGGTTTAAGGATGACGTTATATTGAAACCTTTTAGCCAAGCACCAAGGTGTCCAAAAGCCCATGCTGCTGTTTTTGATAATGACAGCAGTACTGAGCATGTTGGCCAATGTTTATGCTTTATTAGCTAACTTTTACAGAACAATAAACTCAGGCATCAGGACCTGTTTGACATTTGTGAGGACAGTGCATAAATTGTTTCCACTGCAGGGTTCGTGCATTATCATTTAATTACTAGGGCACTCTGACTGCAGCAATATATCTATGATCTGTTGCTGCGATCATTTTGTACGATGAATACTAAGTCACATAAGATATGAAAGCCTTCAAAATGCTGATGTAACTTTGGTGTGAGCTTTTGCATTGTTCTGGCAGCAGCTATTCACGCTGCTGTTCCCATTGAAGCCTTTAAATACCGAAGACTAATAATATAAAAGATCCTTGGGGTCTTATTTAAATGTTATGTAATGAATAATATTAGTGGGAGGCTATGCTCTAACTGGCACTGAATGTGAACCACTGATGTGAAATATTTACATATATGGTACATGATTTCATCACTCTTATGCTCCCAACTGAAAGTAGCACTAAAATATATTTGCCTTTATTTTGCTTGCAGTTACATCTCTTAAAGCTTCTCACCTGTGTTTTTCTTTCTGTGGCTCTCCCTTATTCTCGTCGGCTGCAGAACATCTCTTCTACGAGTCTTGAAAAGTCCTTTGACGTTGCCATGGCAACAGTTGTTAATTCTAAATGTTAAGATGACCGATTTGTAAACTGATGAGATGTAATGTGTAAACATGTTGTTGTACATTTAGTTCTGTTCGTATTTAATTGAGCTGTTCTTTTTCTTTTCTGAAGCTTTGTCTTCTGTTGTGTTTCAGAAAGCGGCAACATCCCGGCTGACGATTCCTCCACCTGTGGTCAGGATGTGAAACTGATGTGACAACAAAGGAAGCCATCAAGTCACAGCCACTGCCCGGTTCCTGTTCCCACCACTGCTGTCAAAGTCACACACAGTAACACAATCGTATAGAAGAGGCTTTGTGAATAAGACGACACGCTTTTCAGCTTGTGTTCTTTTTCTTTCTAATTTCTTCTTAATCTTCCTTCATGATGTTATGTTATGAGTAATGATGCTGAACCCTCTGTTACAATCTGCTTCCAGATCTCTGGTCCAAATGATTACTTTTGCATCACCATAGGAAGGTTTTCCTCACCTTGTCTGAATCAGTTCCTGTGACTCGTGAGGATTATGAGGCCGGCTTTAGTCCTTCTACAGTCACATTGTCTTTTGTGTGTGTTTAGTGGTGTGTTTGTGTCCATTGTTGTGGGCTCACTCCCTCCAGCACTGCCATGGCATGTCTCTTGCCCGCTGAGGTGTGTGTGTCAGATCAAACCGTGGTTCTCCCCGGATTCTGTCTACCATGAAGCTCCCACTGTGGACTGTAATGACCTGCTGTTGACCAAGCTTCCTTTGCCCATACCCCCAAACACACACACCCTACGTCTGCAGAGCAACCTCCTGTCAGTTCTCGACACCGCGGCGCTACATGGAATCCCCAATCTCACCGATTTGGACCTTTCCCAGAACCGCTTCAGTCATGTCAGGGCTGTAACTCATAGCTCCTCCCTGCCGTCTCTGCTGTCCCTACACCTGGAGGAAAATCATCTCAGTCACCTCCCCGAGGCTTCCTTCTCATCACTGCCGGCTTTGCAGGAACTTTTTCTCAGCCACAACAACTTACATTCAATAGCACCTGGAGCTTTTGCTGGTCTGGACTCCCTTCTCCGTCTCCACATCAACAACAACAGGCTCACCACCGTAGACCCGCAGTGGTTCAGGGCTTTGCCTCGCTTGGAAGTTCTCATGCTTGGGGGCAACCCTGTAGAGGCGCTGCCTGAGAGGGGCTTTGTGGCCCTGAAATCCCTCCGGAGCCTTGTGCTTGGTGGGATGGGTCTGAGGGGTTTGGCTGAGAAAGCTCTAGAAGGTCTGGAGGACCTAGAAAGTCTTTCCTTCTATGACAACTTGCTGTCTAAAGTCCCATCTCAAGCCCTGAAGAGAGTGCCAGGACTGAAGTTCCTCGACCTCAACAAGAACCACATCAAACTGATTGAGACAGGAGACTTTCAAGACATGCTCCACCTGAAGGAGCTCGGTCTGAACAACATGGAGGAGCTTGTGTCCATTGAAAAAGCTGCCCTGGAGAACCTTCCTGAGCTCACCAAGCTTGAAGTAACCAACAACCCTCGTTTGTCCTACATTCATCCTCAGGCTTTCCTCCAGCTTAGCAGGCTGGAGAGCCTCATGCTCAACTCCAACTCTCTGAGCGCTCTGCACCAGAATATCATGATCTCCCTGCCAAGTCTTCAGGAGGTCAGCTTACATTCCAACCCACTGAGATGTGACTGCCTGTTTCACTGGGCTGCCAGGGACACCTCTCATCTTCACTTGGAAAGGGACATGAAAATAAAAACACAAACACCCCGATTGGTGCGTTTCATCCAACCCCAGGCAACTTTGTGTTCTGAGCCACCAGAACTGAGAGCACGCAGAGTAAGAGAGGTGTCCTCAGGAGAGATGTCTTCCTCCTGCCTGCCCAATATTCCTGCCAGTTCCCTTCCTTCTTATGTAGGGGTTCAGGAAGGAGGCAAACTGGTTTTGCACTGCCGAGCCCTTGCAGATCCACAGCCTGAACTGTACTGGGTGACTCCCTCTGGCTTGAGACTTGGAGTTTCACAAAACCAATCATCCAAAAGTTTCTCAGCTCCTGATCTCTGCAGGAATGCAACAGTATCTGAGGGATTCAACCATCCACCTGCCTCCAGTGTCCAGAACCCTCAGGCTCAAGGTGATACTCCCTGCCAGCCCACCAAAAACTACCAGCTACTGCCTGAGGGAACTCTGGAGATCAGGAAAATCACCCCAAGAGATGCGGGGCTGTATACCTGTGTGGCTGAGAATGCGCTAGGAGCAGATACACGAAGCGTGACTGTGGGAGTGCACAACAGAGGAAAAAATCGAAAGCGGGGGGCGGTAACTGAACCGAAGAAATTTCAAGCAATCAGAAGAGATGCCAGGTTGGAGTTCAGAGAGGTTGGACAACACTATGCCATTTTGTCCTGGCAGAGCAGACACAACCTCCCCTCAACCCGCCTCTCCTGGCAGGCCATACAGTCGAACGCCCACATGCCAATGTACACCACACGCATCCTTGCTGGCACGCAGAGCTTCAATTTGACTCACCTGCAAGCAGAGACGTTTTACAGAGTGTGTCTGCATTTAGGGATTAGCGAGAGCACCAAGCACGGTAGCCGGAGATCAAGGGAGAGGCCTCAGTGTGTCACGTTTAGGACAAAGGAATTCCCAGAGCCTCAGCCTGGCTTGCAGCTCAACCCACAACTGACCTCCACAGCTGTCACACTACTACTCCTCGCACTTATACTGCTGCTGGCAGGCCAGGGTTGGGACACTGAGCCCGGCGAGGCGGGGGAAAAGCACCACAATACCCATCATCAAGACATCAAGGGTCCTCAGACATTCATCATCAATCAAAAGACAAAAGAAAATGAGGAGCATCAGCCAAATCACAGCGAAAAACTGCTATTAAATCAAATCTACTGAAACAAAATTTATTCATGTTCAAATACAGACATGATAAGATACAAACATGCACACGTTCAACATGACAAATACACACTTTGCTACTCACAACAACAACAAAAGAGGAATCAGTGATGACAGTGCAGAGATTTGTATTTATTTTCTATATAGCATAAAGTATATATTGACATTGTTTCTGTGTTAAGATGTGTTGTAAAGAATGCCTATCCACTAACCAGGGAAATAAAACTGGACAATCATTCTCCTGCTGCACAGGAGAAACAAATGAACCTGACCTGCCTGCAACCACAGGACTGAAACTAAAGGGAACTTGATGCAATCTAGGAAAAGGTCTTTCCAGAAGAGAGCAGCTCAGACCTCCAGGGTTTCCCCCTGTTTTCTGTCTACATGTTTCTACAGACTGAAGCATACTTCCTCCAAGCTGATGAAAATCTGCCTTATGACGGATGCTGAATGAACTTCCTGCTTGTTTGGACTTTGTAGGTCAAAGTGATTGATGTAAACAGCCCTCTTGCTTCGCTTTCATCACCTTGGACATGGTTGTCCATCTTGCAGTACATATACGGTATACTCATTCAAATAACCACATTCTCTTAAAATAAAAAACATTTCAAAGTGAATGTCCATTCTTTTATTATTATTGCAGACACTATTTATTAATCACAGATTTGCTGTCCTTCTCACTTCTCATACCACACAGAGCTTTGGCATATTATAGCATGTATGTATATAGTGATAACCTGATAGGCGTGACGTCAATAACCTGTGTTTAGAACATTGTGCAGCTTAAAGGTGGAGTATGTAAGATTTTCAATATTTAAAAAAAAATTAACTAAAATCATAATTAGATAGTTTTTTTTCAACATGTAGGTTCCAGTCTGTCCATATTTGATGTGTTATTAAATTACAAGTTTAATTAATGACAAAGACCCTTCTTAAATGTTTGCCTACCAGTAAAACAAAAGTGCTTTTTGTCATTTGTCATTAATTAAACTTGTAATTCAATAACGCATCAAATATGAACAGACTGGAACCTACATGTTCAAAAAACTTTCTAATTATGATTGTAGTTATTTTATTAGTTAATTTATTTTTAAAATATTGAAAATCTTACATACTCCACCTTTAAGACTGGATGGGCTTTCAATTTTGTTCCGCAGCCAGAAAGTTATCCAAATCTGTTAACTTTTTTTTATTTCTCTTCCATATAGATAAATGTTATGATAACTCAGAACATGCAACACCTACGCAGTAAACATAAGACACAGTGTGTCCCCTGCTGGAGGAGGGAAGCAACTGAGCAGCAGCTTTAACCCTTATATATGAAGGAGGACGTTAAACTCACCAATTGATGTACTCACTGAGTCAAATTCCTCGCAGTACAGAAAGTGAAGGTTTGTTGGGGGATGTTGGCATGTAGAAATGAATGGGAAAGATCACTCAGATGTAATAAAGGTTTTCAGCACTTTAAATCAATTTAGATCAAAGTAGCTGCAGATTTCTGCCGGCGATGTGCAACACTGACTGATGAGGTCTCAGATTTTCTTCTACAAGAGTCCGAATATAAATGTCTTTCCATCCCGCTGGAGGAATTTTATCACCCAAAAAGCTACTCCAATGAACATGCAGTGTGAAATATTGTACTAAAGCATATAAAATGTGACTTTTTAAATAACTACCTGATGTTATATCATGCATCATCTTTGAGAAGCTACAGCTGTGGGATGCTTGTACTGTCACCTCGAAACAAGGAGAATTTAAACCTGCTCAAATCTTGGGGAGTTTTTCTCCTCGTGCCTCAGAGATGTTTTCCAGCAGCTCTGGCATCTTCCTCAGGTCATGACATGCATGTTAGGTTAAGTGCTTTTGTTGTGAAAATGCATCACTGTTCATCTCAGAGTTCCCCTTTCATGGACCGACATTCTGTCTGATAGTACACTGCACATATAAAATAATACATTTAAGTCTCTGATTTACACCTTGAACACTAAACATGTTGACATTACAGGAAAAAAATATGTTTTAGTCCAACTCTTTTAAAATGCATGTTAGTCTGACTAAAAACTGAACAAAAAATCCTGTCTGTGGTTGAATCACTCCTGCATGTATACTCTCAACTAGACTCAAAATCTTTGTGGTTTTGGTCCTGTGCAGAAGCCTAAATTCTTTCACATATTTTTGCAAAAACATGTAAAGTTTAACAAGGCTACTTTTGTTAGCGAACTTTTTTCCTGTTGCTTTTGCCAGACAGGAATTTTTTTTAAACTACAGCAGCCCATAGCAGTGTAAAATCTTTACATGGCTGTGGCATCATCTGGTAAGAAAAAAAAAAGGACATTTCAAGTTGTATGTGCAGTAAATTCTGTTATACTTACATATATGATGCTGATCTCTAACAGGTAAAAGCTGTAGCAGCAGAGTTTCCAAGCCTTTTACAAAATAACTTAACTAACTTTCAGTGCATGTAAACAAAAACAAGGAGGATGGTGAGAAAATGAAATAGTGAGGTCAAACTTTAACAAGAACGTGACTCAGCTGTGCATGGAATATGTGAATGAATATGTTACTGACTGGCCCATTTGTGCAAATTCTAGATTAGGAAGCACTGGCACCTCAAGCCTTTGTTAGGACTTTGTATTTATTCACACAAAACATAATACAAATCTTCAATAAGGCAATACAACACTGTATATACATACAATAACCTACTTGCATACCACCTTTAAATGTGATATTATTCTGCCATTGTTAGCACTGCCAAGTGTAAATAAATAGTCAAGCAAGTCATAGAAAAGAGTGCCAGGAGGAAAAATTTCAAGTCACACTATTAGTCGTTCAAGGCAACAGTCCTTCACACATTGTAATACATTAATAGTTGTTATGAATTTATTTTCGCTAACATCTGAACACAGCTGCATGAGTGTTTAGGAAAACACAATCTTTGTGTTTTCAAAAGCTGTACTGAAAGAAACACTCAGAGCCACTGCAATTTTTAACCACTTGAAAACCCAGACAAATTAGTCAACAACCATACAAAAGAGCAAATCTAACATATAATTTTCAAACAACACTGAGAGTAATGGCAATTATTAGCATTAAATTGCAAGCTGACATCATAATTAGAAGCTGGACAAGCTGTTTTTTTTCCCCAAATGTTACAGTGTAAAAGGATTTAAAGAGTCCTGCTTTAAAGCAAAATGTCAAATGCACTGTATGTACAGAGTGATGGCAAGTAAAAACACTGTTAGTTCAATACCCTTCTCTTCACCACTGACAAAAGTTCACAATCATTTACAAAAATATACTTCTATAGTACTGTTAACAACGGTAGCAGTGATGAGTACTGGTTTACAAGCAAACAGGACAAAGTTAGAGTCAGTGACTGGAAATAAGAAAATGACACCAAGCAATAGTACTATGATACCACCGTATACGAAGCACACAACGGCGTGTGTTCTTATTGATGAGCAGCACTAGATTTTTTTACAGTTGTTGAGGATTGTGTTTCCTGCCATGATCGCAGAGCAGCTCTTTCGTCACGTTTGCCTGTTCGGAGTTTGAGAAAGTTTCTGAAGTCAAATCTCAGATCTGCTGAATAATCACATGGAAAAAAAAACAAGGAAAGTCTTCACTTTGGGAATGTAAAGTCCGACTTCATAAAGAAAACCTAACGCTAAAGCCTTTTTCTGAATACAGCAACAGTGTTTTTTAGTACTGAGATAATGTAGCACATACAGCAAAAGCTATGTCAGGAAAAATGACGAAATTTGGGTTAGATTGGTTATTTTTCCTTCTTTAATTGGTGTTCTATCAGCCTGGTTAGTCACCTTTACAATGAGACATAACTTGTGTGTTTATCGATTGAGCAGCGTTTCTCATTTCACATGAAGCCAACAGAGTGAATACCGGGGGTGGGAGAGCATTGGTTGTTGGAAGCCAATTATTCGCTGTGGCGACCCCTTCAGGGGGGAAAGCCGAAAGGGGAACAACAACCAACAGAGTAAATACCAACAAAAACAAAACTGCAGCGATTTTGTCACATTTTTTGGGAACACTGACATATTTGCACTTACACATCGACATAAAGGTGACTAATCAGAGCTTTTCAACCATGTATAACAAAACTGATAATATTAAAGGATAATCCACCACATATTTCCACCAAACAATTAATGTTCTTAACACTTCATAATGTAATTGTAGCTGATTTATGCACAACTGTGTATTTGTGCCACTTCTACCACTTCTGTTTAATGCTGGTGTCATCAATGATAATCTAATATAGTCGCTATTTCACCTATAAACAGATTAAATCCTGATGAATACGTCGGCAATATACAGAATGTAAACATATGATAGATATCTTACTAAAAAAAAAGCTAAAGTTGGTTATAAAACAGATCTAAAAGTTTCATAGTAGGAAACGTTTAAAACACTTAAATGTTTTTGTATCTGCTACAACTACATCATACAGTCAAATATTCATACAATATTACAGCTAATGAATATTTTGAATGACTGTATGAATGATAAGGCAATGCAGCGACTATGATTCGTTTCATTCGTGCTTTTAAAGATGTTGGACATCAGAGATTTGACCCTGACTAAAACGAGCAAAAGGCTCATGAAATCATGGAAATCATAGACACACAAGCGCTTTGGATCTTCACCTTCACACATACACACTGATGCACACTTACTGAAAGCTGCAGAAGGCCATAAATAACACACACCATGTCATTAAGCCGATGGTATACATTTAGAAAGTGTTGACAGCTGATGAAACGCTGTTGTCTGTCTGGGGAGGGAAGCGGGTAATGCAGCTATACAGACCGGGATGTGTTCTGGCGTTTGCTCTCTGTCTGCTCTGATCCAGCAACGTTCTCCAAATTTTGTCAGGCTTTGGGAGAGTTGATCTTGGCTGGTTTGAGTGGAGAATTGGCACAAAGAGCAGCATTCAGACCAAACACAGACCATGTGTGATGATCCAAACCTTGGAAAAAGACGTTTCACCGCCTGCACTGGTCGGATTCTAAGCTTTTTGCTGCTTAGAACACTAAATTCCACTTTTCTTTATAGCTCAGAAAACACAATAAAACTCTTTTCTGTTGCTTCATAGACAAGAAAGATCCAGACTGTTGCGTGCGGATATCTCTTCAGGTGAGGTGCCGTTACCACACAACGTAAATTTGTCGTATTTTCAGTCCACTTTCTCATTGAACCTCCTGATGAGATAAATACGACTGTGATGGAGAGCAGCAAATACTGTACTGTGCATCTGTACATGTGAAGGAATGTCTGAGCACTGGACTTAACGCTAGAATGGCAGCTACTTCATTCTCAGTTGCCATGGAAACTACATACATGGCTTGGCCAGTTGATCATGCTTGTGTTTAATAAAGAAAAAAAAAGGTCAAAGTTAATTTGCAAGATTTCATTTCTACCTCTGAATCAGAAGAAATGAGGATGTACTGTAGTGGGTGCAATGAAGCGTGACCTCTGACCTCCCTCAACCGGTTTTTTCCGAGCATCACAAGCACGTCTTCAAGGTTCTGACAGAAAATATCATCATTGCGGCTTCCTCGTTGTGTGTATATGCAGCTTATTTCATCAAAAGGTGAGTTAAACCGCTCCTTGACATACAAACACACGCACACACAGAAATACATCTCAGCTGTAGTTGTAGGTGAAGTTATACGAGCTAGGCTCCTTTGGCACGGGAGGCGGGGCCTCTGGGATGGTGATGTTCTCAAGGTCAAGGAGGCGGAGCTTCATCTCCATACTGATAAGAGTATCTAGGTCACTGCGTGTCAGGTCACTGCCCATTTCTCTGCCCAGCAGCGCACACAGGCCGTCAGTCCAGATGCAGTACTGCACAATCGCAAACACACACAGACAAACAGAGGTGTTACTGATTATGTATTTGTTGGTTCTTGCTGCAACGTTTTTGTGTCTCTCTTCCTCCCTTCCACCAGGCAGGGAGCAGAGCAGCTGCCCTGGGGCGTTCCAGCACACCTGCACTCTATCATCATCATCCTCAGCAGTATTTAAGGACCAGTGTTACACCAGTGCCAGATGGGTTGCTGACCTTCACCATGTGGATTTGGAGATCAGACTGTCAGGACTGCTGCCTGCTTTTGCCTTTCTTTTGGATTCTCCTGAGGATTTTTATCATTCTGCTCACATTGTCGAAGCAATAAAACCTTTTTTTAAATCCTTTTTGAAGTCTTGTCAAAGTTTTCTTTCTGGGTTGACATTTTTTGCTGTTGGTTCAATCAAAAACATGATTTATTTATGCTGACAAGTCAAAATCACTGGTTTAAGTAAACCCTACCGATTATACCCAGTAAGTCAGACTAGTGCAAGTTAATTCCATCAGAAAATTAAACTATTAAAATATGGAGACAATGCAAACAAATAACAACTGTTTGCTTTCAACACAGCAGCTGTTTTGTTGTTTATAAAGCAAAAAATACCACAAAGTATTAAAGCCGACTATATGGTGGTCGGAGTGACTGTTGGTGCTCCTTCCTGCCCACCTGTACGCTGCTTCTCCATCACTCAGTATGACTCCAGTTCCTTCAAACACATGTGGTATTAATATTAATATTTCCAGCTGTGAAGTGCATTTGTAAACAGCACTTTTGGAGACAGCCTGGATTGAATTCTCTGAACACTTTCCAGGAAATCTGCGGCATTCATGTGTGAAATGGCTTCAGTGTCGCAGATTCCGCCTCTGTTGTGGTGATACGATGCTGAAGAAAGTGTTTTGCAGAACATGCAGTCCCTTTTTCAGCGTGCAATCCCTTTAGTTATTAACTTGACATTGCTTTTATTATTAATAGTGGAATCTGACTTAAATATCAAATCATATTGATAGCATTTAGATTGCAAATTAGGGTTATTGTATAACATTTACAGTTTCTCGCTGCTTTTTTCAACTGAGTCAAATGAAAAACCAAAAGACAACAAATTCTGAGTAATAAATTAGCTTATATAATTTAATTTTATTCATATTTGGCCATAATAGTTTTTTGGATATTCCTTGTGTTGAGGCTGAAAACATTTTGTGCGAGGTCACCCTGTCACAACCGCTCCAGCTTTGAGTCCAAACAGATGTTGACAAATTGAATTAAATTCCTGGAAAATGTTGGTGGATACTGCATTCCTGTGAAGGTGGAACACACAACTGGAAAACATAAAAGCATCCAGCCGTGGCTGTCATGCAGAGACAAAGAAAAATAAATAAACTGCCATCACTTTTGCTGTCACCACCAGGACTTTAATCCACACCTGGAAGCTAATCAGGGTTAAGACTTTGCAGTGACCGTGGAATAAAAGCTTCAAGCGCCTCCTGTGCCGCTGTGTACAGGTCAGCTTACCTCATATTTGTTAGGTGCAACAAAATTGAGTGTTTCATCGGGATCGTACAGGACGGAGAAAGCCAACTCCAGCACCTCCTGAAGAAAGCAAACAGGTTCAACAAACACTGCAACCGCACCGAGTGAGAACAAAGGATGGATGACAGAGACTCTACGACTACACCGGACACAAAACATGAAAGATAAAGAACCACCTTGTTTTGTTTTAGAGCACTTTTCTCTTTCATATGAGGGCAGTCCTTCCCTGTCAGCACGGACTTGATGTCTGAGACGGGGACTGCGGGGTGAAACAGAGCAAACAGACAAACGATTTGAGAAATTCAGGCTGACCGATACAGTGTGTTCCATCTCTGACTGAGCCTTGCTATGTGTTTTTAAAGTTTTATTAGCAAGAGATGGAGCCACGTGGAGGGAAAAAAAAAGATTTCATTGTGTCTTACTCTTGTCGCTGAGCAGCTCAAAAGGCACTTCACCCTGAGGTGACTCATCCAAATCCCCATAATGCAGCACTTTATGATTCAGAGACAGTCTGCAGAACCAAAACTTCTCTATGAGAAGAAAGGAGAGAACCCAGAGCTTAGCTGAGAATCAACAACAAGACTGTGTCTTCTGCAGAAAGAAGGATAATTGCACTGATACAGCATGTACCTTGCCTTCGGCGGTTTCCCAATTTACGGAAGCAACTTCCCTCACACAACCGGTTGAGCCGTTGTTGCTTGATGAGCTCTAAGATCTCAGGCTGAATCCTCTCCCGCAGCTCGCTGCGGCACAAACACAGCATGAGCGTCAGGAACGGGCACGTGCTCACACACACACACACACATCTAACAATACGCCGCTTAATATTGCATAAACAAAGTAGAGTTTGGATTAGTGTTAAACAACAACAGAGTGTGTTGCTTAAAGAAAAAAGCTGTCGACACAAACTGACATGATAGGTGGAGACTGGAAGTCGTCCTGGCTCATTCTTTCTGACTGACGCAGGCGCAGAATCTCCGAGTAGTTGAGTCCTCGTAATTTATTCTTCAGCTGGTCTATGGATGACGGTTTCATTGCCAGAGCTCTGGTGATCTGCTCACGGACCACCTGCATCACCTGGTGGGAGTTTAAAGACACGCATCCAGAAAAAAAATGAGCGAGGAGAGGTGGAATCAAATCTGTCAGCGGTCATGCGTGGCTTTCCCATCACCCCAGTTACCTCTAGCGCTTTGAACTTTTTCCCATTACCTGATTTGACCTAATAAAGTCAAAGTCAAACTGTTAGAAGCCTAATTTTACCGCTGAGAAACTCAACTTAAGGACAGACATGCTTTGCCTGTTTTACAGACATCAATAATTAAAACCCAATAAATGATTTTACATATTCCTTTTCATTTCATTGAGTGTCGGGTTAAGAAGTAATTGTCATGCATAATTTAATGAACCAAAACCCTTTCGGCTTTCTGCTCCACTGGGCTGTTCCATCACACACAGCAGGATACGGCAGCAGTAGGGCCTGTGTGTGTGTGTGTGTGTGTGTGTGTGTGTGTGTGTGTGTGTGTGTGTGTGTGTGTGTGTGTGTGTGTGTGTGTGTGTGTGTGTCAGGACAAAGGCTCAGGGCTCACACTCTTAAACTGGGCAGACATCATCTGGAGCGATGGTGGTTACTTGGTGGGATCATTCATTTTGAGCTATTTATCTTTTTATATTCCACCATCCACATTTGGAGAATATTCTATCAACATTATATTCTAGATTTATGTTCAAAGCCAAATTCTACACGTCACAGAAGCCAAAAAACAAAAAAATTGAGTGAAATTATTAGAGGAAGCTGTTTGAAGGACAACTGGAAATAAACAACAGTATCAATAATTACAGGCTTCTAAGGTTTGATTTGGAGAGTTTAGACATAAAAAATTAAACGCTGTATCTGTATGTGGATCTGAAGACAATATGCTTTCATCTCAGACCTTGTTGAAGTCCTCTGCTGTAGCCCTCATCTCCTTCCAGGTTTTATTGAGCAGCTGGATGCAGACACAGAAGAACTCCTCCCATGCTCGGTCATGAGTGAAGAACATGGGGTGATAATCGTTGCAGCCCTCATTAGCTGCACAAAAGAAAAGAATTTCAACTGGGAAATAAAAACTCTGGAAGTTTCTATAGGGTTCTTAAACTTAATGCTATTTAAAACACACTAAAAGCCAAAACACTTACGCAGTTCGCCGACCTGGAGTATCTCACAGAGCATCCGCGTGAGTTCGATGGCACATCGGCCGAAGGGACACTCGTGCTTATCTTCTCTGCTGCTGTTCTCCAGGACGATCTGCCAAGAGTGAGGAGACAAGTGAGTTGTGATTGACTTTTTCCAGCTCTTTGCAAAGACCAAAGCCACATGTGAGACCAGCACTGACCCTGATGTAGGTGTCCTGATGAACCTTGGCAAGATACAGCATGTTGTCCAAAGCCAGCATCCCAGGTGGAGTCAGGGTGAAGTCCATGGCTGGGTTCACATGGTTCTGCGTTTAAACCAGAGAGAACTTCAGCCAAAAAACAGAAAAACAAGCATATTTTTAGACATTAGACTTACAGTGAATCCCAGCATCTTGTAGTCCTTGGTGTACATGGCCTTTCTCTTCTCTGTTCCCGTGGGATCGCTTTCTCCGTCAAAGGCAATTCTCCGCAGCTCAAAAATGATGTCTCTCTGAGCCTGACACAGAAAAGCAACATGCTAAAAGCCAATCGGCACAAAGAGGAAATCATTTAACATAATAGCAGCAAATTAATAAACAAAGCCATAAAAAAAGATGGGTCAATCAGCGGTGAGCAGATGGCTTTCAACAGTCGCAGGCAAAAATAGGAAAACCTTCATTTTCTGCTCTGCTTGTTGCACTTAAAGCAGGTCTATCGGGGAGGAAGCTTCCCTGGTCGGTGTTTTTCTTCTACTATTACACTTTCTCATCACGAAGACTGTTTTTATTCAATGAACCTGATTGTTCATTTCAGTGTACCACAGAGGATCACCTATATTTTGCATTCTTTTCATTTCTTTACCTCCCCTTTGCTGACATTTGCAGCAAGAATGTGGTAACAGAATTCAAATGCTCTGCAGACATTTATGGAAAAAGATTGCTTGGCTTGAAATTTTACCTGATCATTGGGGTCCATTTTGGTCATCATTCTTTCTTCCAGAAGATTAAAGGTCAATACTTGCAGGACATACAGCTGATGGGCCATTTCAGCTTTGATTGGACGATTTCCTCTGATAACATGCTGGAAAAGAAGAGCAAAGAGCGATTAGAGCAAAGCTCCGATGTAAAGCAGCATCTTTTTATTAAACAAGTACAAGAATACCTAATGCACTGCACTTCTGTTCAAGATTCTTTATTAAACACACAACAAACTGCAATAAATTGTATTGACACAACTTTTAGCTGCAATTATCAGCTGCAACAAAGAGGCAATAGAATGACTAAAAAAAAGTGCACAATGGCTCATGTTTAATGTCCAACAGATAACCGAGTCTCATTAAGTGTTCACATAATTGCAAGTTTTGTCTAATGGGATCAAGTAAAAGTGGAGCTGCTCCTGGAGTCTCTAAAAGACTGGAGAGCTGCATCCTCGTTGCTGACATTTGCAGCCAGGCACATCCAGACGTGTGCCAAAAGGAATCATTTGCAGAGCAGATTTAGCTCCATTTCATGGAACTGGTGCCATTTTACATTTACTGGTTGCGTGTCCCAGCTATCTGAGTGGGAAAAGCCTTCTTTACTAAAAGCTGATCAACTTCTGGTCCTGGTGATGAAATTACAGGATCACAGTCTCATTGTCTCACGGGCACATGAGCAGAGGAGTACAGCACTATGCAAAAATCTGGACTTGCTTGCATTTCTTTATCTTTTTCCTCCAAATAATCTTCTTTTAATCTTTTAATGTGGTCCTAACAAGTCGTTGTCTGGGATATCTGGGCCTTTTTTCTTTAATCATGCTCAGTTTGGTCTTTGTATCTGCTCTTTTTTTAACTATGAGACACCTGACCTGTGAATCATTCAAGCATGAAATACATCAAAAAGAAGGGCACTGGCAAAAAAAAAAAACAACTGGCTAAAAGAAGGCATGCTTTCACCTGAACAAGTGGAAAAACACACACACACACACACACACACACAGGACCAGAGAGATACCCATGATGACCCTTCTATCTCTGCTTCACAAACTTCATCAGAACCGCTCTTCACATAAGAATGGCTGCCAAAAAGTCCCTCTTAAAGGGAGAAAAAAGCTCAAATATGCCAGATGACCTAAGAACTGGACTAAAAAATTAGTGGCAACAGAGTGATGAATCCCTCCCAGAGCGTAGATCAAAACATTAGTGAAGCAGTGTGACAGACAACATGACACACGGCGGCCAGCTGACGAAGACTGAAGACTACGAACAGAAACAGGCTTCAGGCTACAGCAAAGAATAAAAACTGTTCAAAGATTTACTTTCAAGCTTCTTAAAACTGTACAAACACTGTTTTGTCTTGTATAATGTATTATCTTTCATACTCACATTGAGAATGATGGAGCGCAGGTGTTTCTGAGCCAAAGTGCTCGCCATTTCCTGTGGATGCACATAAGTCAAAGGAGAAAGGTGATTTACCACACAGTAAAATAGCAGAACAGCAGCTTTGGGAAAGTCTACCTTAAAAGAATTAGGTTTTTTTAGACAAATGCTTGGTTGTTGATTGGTTTTTTTTTCCTTCAGTCAATAAAATAATGGCTAAAATGTACTAACTTTGTTCTGTCAGCTCAGTCTGTCTGCTGCTGCAACAAGCTATGGTTCTATCTTATTGTAACTGGACTATGCAATGGCTGTCTTTGACACAAAATGAGCTACAGAGTGAGCTGAAGGGCTGCAGAGGGGGGGAGGGGGGTCAGGGAATGAGCTGCAGAGGGATGAGTACTCACAGTGAGGTGCTGCTCCCGCAGGTTACAATACTCCTCCTGCGAGCCAAGGGCAAGGAGGAGGGGCATGGGTGTGACAGTAATGAAAACAAAAAGTGCACACAAGGACCATGAGATACATCACTGGCACAGCATGCAACAAAAAAAAAACATGGAGTCGTGTCAAATAAGTGCATCAGTCATGGTAGAGCAACTCACATGCTCTCTATATCAGACAACAACACAACTGTTCATCTAACACCGTTACTTCCTGCCTTTTTCCCTGAAAGAATAACTGGCCCAGTGATGGCATAGAAAATGCACCAAAGCTACCGTGAGATCTAACCTAATTTACCAAACTTAGCATTTCTGTTGGGAGTTACAACTATCTGACTGAAGCAGTCACGTCTACTTTGCACAATAAGTCTCTTTGTTGGGAATTTTTTCACAGGACTGACTCAGTTCGCCCTCCAGTGGTCAATAGCAGCAGGTGGACATGATGGCCAACTATTCAAAAGTCCAGTGATCTAATGCAGGGATGTCAAACTCCAATCCTGGAGGGTTAAAATCCAGCAGGTTTTTGCTCTTTTTCTGGTCCAACACACCTGACTGAACTTTGTAAAGAAGCTGACAAGAAGCTTGTTTGATCCATTTGATTGGATTCAGTTGGATTCTGGTGGGAAACAAAGAAAACTTGCAGGATTGCAGCCCTTAAGGACTGGAGTTGAGACCCCACAGTGAAGTGGACTCAAGCATGTACAGCTTTCCCAGTAACTGTTATGGTTTTCACACTTGCTTTGAGATTTAGGTGCGTTCCAGGCGTATAAGTGGCTCTGATTGGCACTTAATTGACAGGCAGGCAGATCAGAATCCGATTCTGCAACATGTGAAAATACCATTTATTCAGAATCTGGGACCTAAGTCCCGACCTCAACCCATCTGAACACTTGTGGGATCAACTTGGCATGTTGTATGTGTGAGACTGACCAAAGCAACCATGCTGGTTGACCTTCAGCAACATTTCACAGCTCAATGTGACCAGCAGGAAGAGGAGGAGTCAAGTTGTTGTGGCTGCAGAATCTTTCACATGTTGCTGAGGTCCTCGAGTGCGTGAAATTAACAAAGTGAAAAACGGCCAGTATGTCTTGTTTTTTTTCTTCCTTCTTACTGTGGGACAGTACAATCAGCCAATCCACCAAGCAAGAGAAAGGACAAGAAAAAAAACACCAGCATGAGGACACTGCAGGGGATTTCTGCTCATTATGAGAAGGACATGACCACAAGTTTATCTGGATTGTTCCGTCCACAAAAGTACAATCCTTGCAAGGTTGACCTCGTTGTGATGGTGACTAATCAGGCTTCCCAACAATGTATAATACAACACCGTTTGGTATTATCATAGGGTAAAAACAGTCAAAGTTTAAAATGAAAAAATGTCATTTCTTGAAATCTGTCATGTTTGTGCATCTCTTAGGTCTTTGACTTTACCACATACATATCCTCAACTCTGCCTTCATAAACTAGTGTTGATTATGCAGATAACTAAGCACCCACCATCACAGATAAGCTGATAAAGGATTTTAAAAAATCCTGCCAGCAAACAACTACTTACGTTTTGCTGCAATGGAAAATAATCTAAGTAAAAGAAAGAGAAAGTTTTATGAAGTGGTCAACAGTAACCAGTTTTGCTGATCACTTTTGTTCCATTTCCTGTGAAATCCTGTGAGAAAACCTCTTCACAAAGCCGTTTTTTGAGGTGTGAGGTGCGCTGAAACAGAAATAGGATAAACACAGGAACTGTGCGTGCAACCAGATCAAACACTACAACACAACATGAACTGGGTTAAAAGTTACCACGACAAGACAAGAAGATGGCACACTGAAAACCTGAACATTTGTATATTTGTCTTTCACGCTTTCGCCTAAATTTAATCTACTTTTGCTGAAAAAACTAAAAAATTAATGCAGATATTATTCCTAAAAAAAACTTCATTCAACATTCAACTTCAAGTTCTAATTTATTGTTTGTGGATGTAACTCACGTTCCTGATCTTTAGATCGTTCTAAAAGCGTCACATCCTTTTCCCATTCTTGGTTTACTGGAAACAAACTTTAATTGTGTGTGGATCTCAGTAAGTCACCATGAAAAAACACCACAGCATGACAAATGTACAGATTTCAAAGTAAAGCGGCTCTATTATTAGTGAGTGCGTCATTACAGCAATGACTATCAGACAGAAACCACAACATGACAGCTTGCAGACAGACATCTATTCATGTAATTAGCTTTAACAGCTGCAAACATGAGCAGCCACAGTGAGCCGATGTCTGCAGCTCTCTGCCACCAAAGAAACATATATGAGGATGGAACATTAGTATTCTAGCTAGCTCTTTCTATTCTGAGTGATTTTCACTGATGCAGCTCACTGTGCTGCGTGTGGTGCACCAACCTGCCGTCTGTCCTCTGGTGCCTTCAGGAAAAGCGCGTTGATGAGAGCGATGGCGTAGGTCTGGATCTCCTGGTTTGACCTGAAGAAATATCCAGGATTGCAACAACCAGTTAGAAGCATCGTGCTCCACTCGTATTTAGTGGCTTAACATCCAGGCTAACATCTATTCCACATACTGCACGCAGATTCTTCTTAGCTTTATCAGAGTCGATACAATGAAAAGAATGGGTTCAGGATCTTTAACACCAACAGTTTTTGCTTTTGCTTCATGTTCACAATATATTAAATGTAATTCTTTGATCCTATAAAAAAGACCAAAACAGTCTTTCCTGAATCTTTCAACCAACTAAACTGCAGCTGACTTGTTCATCGTTGACTATGAACTTATCAACTCATACTGCTTTTTTCTACTTGTCCTGCTGCAGTCAACAAATAAAAATGGTCCCTGATATAAATTAAAAAATAGAGCCAGGCATGAAATATACATCTGTTTATCTTCTAAAGGTCTGTTGTGGGAAGTGCAATCAGCTTTGCAGCCATTTGTTGGAGAAGCAGCATCAGAGACTGAAGAAACTGATGAAGAAGGCTGGTTCTGTTCAGGGAATGACTCTGGAATTGTTGGAGCTGATTGTCTATGTAAGAATGCTGCACAAGCTGCTGAAGATAACGGACAAATCTTTGCATCCTCTGAACACAAAAGCGTGTCTTCGGCGCATAGATCGTATATGAAAGATGGACGGAGCCTCCAGCGGTGAAAAGTGAAGCCTATGCCGAAGTGCATAAAACTGCAGTTCCCACTTCATCCACTAGGGGCTGGCTGCAAACAGAGCAAATCCCCATTGACTCCCATGTTAAAAAGACCAACTTCACAGCAGAAATAAACATGTTTACAGCCTGGTTCAAAAATCCATTTTAGGTTTAATAGATCAGGTTTACCTTCATAACAACTGTGGGGGAGTGATTTTTCTTCTAACTCGCCCGTTTAAAGTAATTTAATCTTGAAGTTTGGCATATTTAGGGGCGTGTCCTTTTGACAGGTACCTAATCTTCCCTAGGCTACGTCCATCTTTTTATATACAGTCTATGGTTCGGTGTAAAGTCTCGTCAAGTCCAATGTGAGACTGAGAGTCGCAGGAGCTTATTCCTACCAGCAGCCACAAAATACCACACTGCAATAAAGTATTTTTCATATCATGCATTCACTTAATTTCATTGAGAAGATTTTTCTCCTCAGTAGCACCGACTAGGATTGAGACTAAGAGCCACAAACAAGAAAGAAGAATAAGAAACAGTTGAGTGAAAAGCAGACTTGCTCGTTTTGGTCTGTTTCATGTGATTTATTAACAAAAAGAGGCATTTAGAGCAGTGGTGCAAAAACTGGGGTCCCTGAGGACCACCTGATTTAAACCAATTGGATCCAGTAGAGTGTCAAGTTCTCCACAGTGACTCCTTCATTTCAATTAGGTGTGTTGAAGCAGGGAAACAATGAAACCTTACAGGACAAGGGTCAAGGTTTCCACAGCAGTCATTTAGTGGTATCAATGCATCCTGATCTCACCCATTCAATAATAAGATTAGCGGCATAATTTCTAAAGTTGCCTTAAACTGCAACACGGATCAGAGTGCAGAAAGCCCCTGTGCGTGTGTGTGTGCTCACACTTGCAGGTGCCCGATGAGCTGTCCCACGGTGATCTCCTGGGCCACTCGATGGTAAAGGCTGTGGCTGTTTAGGACCATGCTCTCCAGGATGGCCAGCGAGCGCTGCAGAATGGACACGTCCACCATCGGCTGATTCACATATCCTGCAATCTGAGTGAGGGCACAGAAGCCAAAACACCGTGGAGATAAGAGATTTCTCACCATCGACCCTGTTTTTATCTTTTATGTGATTATTCAGTTGAACTCAAAGAAAATCAATGATGCTTGAAGGCAAAGAAATGCTTAAAAAATACAAAAAAACAAGCAGAATCTGTGTGGGGGTTTTTTTTATGCAACAAAAAGAAAATATATGAGAAAGCAGATGATGGTTCGGCAAGTTTCTTATGAGTAACTCTCAAGGCTGCAGAGAAGTTTTTCAGGGGGAAAACTATTCGCATACACAGCGAAGAGCTCCAAATAATTCACAGAGTTGCTACGGCACCCACACATTTCCGGCGTTTCAGAGGAAGGGAAGGTCAAACAATTAAACAAAAGAGCATAAATAAAGAGGAATAAAAACACAAACCTTGAAATTCTAAATAGATGGAATGGGGGAGGTTTTGTGAAACGCCTGCATGTCTTATAAATTGTTCTTTTCAGAGGAGATACCTGTTTGATGAAGGAGAGGGAGATAAGGTCCCAGGACACAATGCCGTGATCCATCAGCTCCAGGAAGGCGGTGAGAGTGAAGGCCAACATTTCCCCAAAGCTCAAAAAAGAAAAGCAACATTTTTGTTAGTCTGCAAGTACGAAAAAGGGACATCATGTCAGGTTTAATATATTTAAGCATATTAATGTTAACATTAAGGAAAAGTGTAAAGCAAAGAAAAGTGTAGCCAAATTTTAAGTGAAAGAACCAGATGAGAGCTCACTGGGTGCCGCTGTCTACGAGGCGAGCCAGTGTCCCAATGCCCTCCATGTTAATAAACTCTGCAGCGAATGTAGGGTCTGCAGAAAGCTTGGCAAGCTCTTTCAGAGCCTCGAGGCGAGCATCGATGCCATGGGACTGAATCCTCTCCAGGAGCTGACGGGCAGCACGAGCCTGTCAAAGACAAACAGGATCGCCGTCTTAATACAGTTCACCCTTACCATCCGGTCACTTCATTTACTCTAATCCAGTGGTGTAGTGGTCCCTCCAAAAGTGGATATACTCGAGATTTTTCGCCCTTGTTTTAAAAAAAAACAAACAAAAAAATGAATGCTGTTTAATAAAAAAGTGACGTGTAAGACTACTCTTTTTAGTTCACCGCTAAAATCCATCAGGATATTTGTTCTTTATCATATAATTTCTGCTTTTCGGTATCAGGGAGGAAGAGTTATGAAATGACTAAACCAATACTGGCACAGAGACTGGCTTCTAGACTTATATACATATATCTTTGTTCGTCTATGTTCAGGCTAAAATTAATGCAATCATAGCTGAGCTGCTAGGCGAAGTAGGTACATGTGTAGGGATGTCTGAAGCTGTAAAAGCAGCGTCTCGGGGGGTTTAGAAGTTTAGAAGTGGGTATACTCAATGCTGACTTAAAAAGAAGTAGGTATACTCCATATACCTACTTATATATAAGTAGGTATATGGTATATCCATATACCAGACCAACACATATACCCTGGACTACACTACTGCTCTAATCTTATCCCTGATCAGCAATATATATATATATATATATATATATATATCTATATACATATATATATATATATACATATCTATATATATATATATATATATACATATATATATATATACATATATATATATATATATATATATATACATATATATATATATATACATATATATATATATATATATACATATATATATATATACATATATATATATATAAATATATATATATATAAATATATATATATATATATATATATATATATATATATATATATATATATAATAGAATCCAAATATATAAAGATCCTCTGGGGATCTTTAAATATAAAGAGCACTTTCACAGGGAATTTAGAAACAAAGAACAAAGACACTATTGCATTGGTTCAATTTGAACCTAGATGTTGGTCTTTAAACACTAACAGATGCCTTACAGGTTGTTACGCTCAGATAAATTTCCCTTTGTCCATTCTTCTACAGAAGTGTGGCCAAATCTGACTTATGAAATGTTACAAAATTCATTGATCTAAAATACACTTCAAACATGAACCAGTGTAGCAAATACCACAGCCAAGATGCCAAAACTCAGCAGCATGTGGTGCTTTTGAAGCTCTCTTCATGTTTAGCTGTGGGAGGTATGAGCCACACTCTCAGTTCACTTATCCATCTTGTTTCCGGGGGTGCTACTGTAGAAACAGTTGTGGGTACAACTTCCCGTCAGACACCAGAAGTAGCAGCAAGCCGTTGGCTAACCATGGTAGCAGAGAACGGACCACAGTTTATTCCAAAGTATTACTTGCTTTCAGTTCAGTAGATTTAACACTGTTTTTGTTTTGTTTGTGTTTATTTAAGAATCTAGAGTTTACTAGAGTTGCCTTGAAAAGTTGGGGTACCTGTTGTGCTGTTGGCATCTGCATGAACAACCAGACCAAGCTAAATCTGTGGCTACAACACAGACCCCAAACAAAAGAAGTGTTCTAGTGAGAAGCAGTAAAGTTTCCATCGCCTGTCAATAAATGAGGATTTGAGAAGAATTGGCTAAAAAGTCTGAACTTAAAGAGACCACCCAAAACGTATGAAATTGAGGATTCGTTCTCAAACAGCGCCAATTGACTTGGTGCTAAAACATTTACAAAATGCTCAAGATCCGTGCAGTGTCAGTGAATTTAAGAGCTGAGCACTGCAAAAACTGAAATCTAAGTAAGAATAAAAATCTTCAATTTAGTACACATATGTTTATTTTTTTAAAGGTAAGATAATTCTTAGTTTTTATGCAAGAATTCCTCTTGTTTTAAGAGTATTTTTACTTGTTTTGAGAAGTCTTGACAAGCCAAATTTTCTTGTTCTGTTGGCAGATAATTTATCTTATTTTAAGCAACATTTACCTAATTTTTGTATTTATTTTTCTTGTTTTTTAAGGCTGAGTTTTTGCAGTGAGCTCATTTCAACTGAAAAGTAAGAAGGCATTTAACATTTCACCTAAGCATGCTTATACACTTCATTCATTGAACATTTTCTGAAAACAACTGAGGTACAACTACACTTAAACACCTACGTCTAAACAGGTAAAGTACTGTGCAATTTTTAGAGCTGTAACATTTAATTTGTTATTAAATGAATTATACATTTATAAACATTTAGATGGAATTTATATTAAAAAAAATTTTTAAATTTCATTCTTGTCTCTGTATTGTACAGCATGTCTGTCTGAAGGCTGGGATTAGGAAGGGAGATTATTAAACATTATTAGTGAGTTAGAAAGTGGTGCCATTAACCATTTCAGAGCACAGCAACACCTCTTATCTTTTTTAAAGCCGTGCCCTCTGCGACGTACTGATAGCCTGGTTAGGTAGATTAGAATCTAGAGTCTGGTGATGACAGCATACCCTTTGTGATACATTAAAAAATAAAAATAAACTAGCCAATAAGTGTAAAATGGCAAACAAGATCAACTCCTCTTGACAAACGACATAATCACAGATACATAGAAAGAAGGAGGACTTACAGGAGAAATTGCTAATCGAAGGATGGTCCCATTCTTAATTTCACCACGGCTCTGAGAAATAATAAATAAAGTGGGTTTTATTTCAATATTAAGGTTCCATACTGTCAACACAGGGTGGTAAAGAGGAGAGTGGAACTCACCTGCTCTGTGATATAAAGCTGAGGACCGTCGGCATAACGGAGGGCAAACTGCTCCGAGCCTGACAAAGACCAGCTGGGGAGCCAAACAAAGAATTAACATTCATTTAAAGTTACTGCAAGGAACAAAATGTGAAAATGTTCTAATGCAGCACACTCCGGCGTGCATGAACAAAAGGTCGTCCAAAGTCAGACCGTTCCCTCCAGCAGATGTATTTACACAAGCTGCAAACCCACTGTGTGATTGTGGAGGAGAATTATTCAGTGGGTGTTAACAGTAAAGTGTAAAGAATTTTCTCTTTCAAATGGTAAAAGAGAGGCTGTGGGCAGATTGTTAAGAGGTGGATGGGTGAGAGAAAACGTGCAGCGCAGTGCTCAAAACCAGGAAAAGATGGCAGGGAAGGCAAAAAATTCCAGGTGGAAGCAAAAGATTATGCAAGGCATCATAATCAGCAACAAAATAGATATACCACACACTACTCTGAAAGGAGGGAACTTTGCAAGTCATTTCTTTACTTTTTATTCTGGAATCATACACGAGCATCTGCTTTATCAAAAAGAAGAGATAAACAGAACGAATTTTTAGTCCTTGTGAGGCAAAAGTATTAAAATCAAAGAATACTCATTTAGTTTGATGCAGAACTGGAATTAAGACAGAAATGCAACCTCCTGCTGGTTTATCCTGAGCAGACAGGAGCAGAACCCACCATCCAAAACAAAATCCAGACTTAACCCTTTATGACCTGACCCATGAAAACATGGTGAGAAAAGTACAATTTTTTAAATATTAAGTCTTAATTTTTACTTTTAACAAAACATTTTTTAAAAATTTGGTGATATTTGTGATATGTCAAAGTTACTACAGTGTGATTTTCTGCTTCCTGGTATCTGTTTGCAAGGCTTAGAGCAAACAGTAGCTGTTGTGTCACTACAGTTATATGATGTTTTTTAATTTGTAATTAATGATTCAGAATTAAATCATTTGGAATTAACGTATTCTCCTACGAGTTTACATGAAAATAATCATTCCAAATGGAGGTTTACATGAAACACATCCTCAGTTAATTCCTCTTTAGAGCGGCGGGTTGAGAAGGGTTCTGATTGGCCAGAGGGTGGACGTGATGTATGACGTATACCAGAAACACACAGTTGGCTCCCTGCTTCTCGTCTTTTCGGTCGTAACTTGTAAAAAACTACATAATAAGTATCAGTTTCGCCACTATTATTATCATAATTTTGAAGTAGCAGCTCAACACGAGCATACTGCTTCACTTTTTGCAGCAACTGAGAAGGAGAAGAAAGATAGACCAGCGAACACGGGAGGTAAAACAACGCGCGTCATCGGGAGAGGACAAGGTAACGAGCATGCGCAGAACGACCGGAATTAACTGAGAGCGGAATGAAGGTTTACATGACAGAGGAATTAAATGGTTCTGAATTAAAATGCGAATAAACCAGCCACTGACGTCGGAATTAAGTTTAATTCCTAATAGAAATTTGCATGAGGAATTAAGGTTTACATGGTCATTTTTCATCAGTTTAAAGCGAAATTAACTTTTATTCAGAATGAAACAGGAATTAAAACTCCCATGTAAACGTAGCAACTATTGGTTAAAAGTCAAAATGCAAAGTTTTTATTATTTCCTTCAACAACGGATCAGATCATTACATGGCCATTTAAATCACTTCCTGCTGTGTAACGTGCATGATTTGTAATAAGCATAAAGAGAAAACTCTACAAAGACGTAAAGCATTAAAGAAACATTGACATCATGTTTTTTTTCTCATCAAGGAGAACAAAACAATGCTGTGACTGTTTGCATCGGAGGTCTCAAACTTTGGTCCTTTAGGGCCACCGTCCTGCAGGTTTTAGATGTTTTTGTACTGATTCAAAAGAAATAGTTCAAGCAGCTGCGATGGACTGGTGACTTATCCAGGGTGTACCCTCCCCCCGAGATCCTTAATTAGACCAAGCGGTTCAGAAAATGACTGACTAGTTCAAGCAGCTTCTTATCAAGTTCTTCACAATGAGTCAGGTGTGTTGAAGCGGCAAGCATCTTAAAACTGCAGGACAGTGTTTGACATGCAGTGTATCATTAAATGTGATACCTATATACTAATCTGTGAACATGCTAATTAATCACCCAGTCAGTGTCAGACAGAACTTCTATCAAGTGGAAGATTATGATCAGTGTGAGATGTAATGCTTACCCATCACATACTTCACGGATTATAGAGGACAAAGGTCTCTTCTGCAGAGACAAATATGAAAACATGCAAAATTATGACACAAAAGGGTTAAAGTAAAGCATCTCAAATTATCTCTACACAAACAATTGTCTTTATTTTCATATTTTGCAGACTGTAGGCTGTGACAGTTATAGCTACTTCCTTTTTACAGCATCACACCTGCCTTTCATATTAGAAACCAGTTGCAGCAATGTATAATTTTCCTCCTTTAACACTAAACTTTCTCCACGCTCAGCAAAGCCTGAGCACCGTTAGAGTTCAGAAACTGCGGATATAGTTGATGCTTTACAGAAGTAATACCCACCTGGTCCATTTCTATGAGCTGAGCATTGGCACCGGGCCATTCAATGGCAACCTTCACAATGTCAGCTGGAGGTGGCATGGCCGTCTTATAGTCAGCACCTGAAGGAAAAAGGAGTGGAAAGGAAAGATATGGATCAGCATCCATCACTGAAACACTTGTACGTCTAAAACAGAATAGTTGGAATAAACGTTAGCAGTGCTAATAATAATCACAAGGATACACCTCGACTGCAAACATTTTGCAGTAAAGTCAGTCAGTCAGATCTTCTACTGATTCCAGAGTTTTAACCAAGGGGGATACTTTAAATCAGTGCCTCTAAAACGTTTTGAGCCACATTAACTTTTGCGAGCCCCACCCCCGCATGACGACTGAGTGATTAGTTGCGTGACATATCAAAAGGATTATTCTGCAGCATCCTCTACATGTAAGGCTGGGAAACTGTCGGAATCTTCATAAGTAAAAAGAAAAATGTGGGTTTTGTAGGAATCTACATGCCCAAATGTCCAAAATCAGCTTCTCCTGCAGTTAGTGCCAAATACAGATCTGTCATGATTTGGGTTTTTCTGTGCTTTGTTTTTGGGCTTCCTGTTTTATTTTGTAGTTTTTCCTGTCTTGGTTCTTGGTTAGCTTCTTAGATTTCCTGTTCATTGATTTGGTTCACCAGGGTTCATTTAGTTCATTTGTTTCACCTGTTTCTCATTCGGTTTTTCCTGTGTATTTATACCACTCATGTTCACTCATTGTTTGCTGGATCATTTTGTACCTCAGTTTAGTTTGTCTGTTCTGAGTTCCCTGGGTTCCTCTGAGGAAAATAAATCGTTCTGAGTTCTGCATACCGGCCTCCCTCATCTCTGCAATTGGGTCCACACCACATCTCCACTGCTTTCGTGACACAGATCTTTAATATTGCATATGTACAAACTTTGTTGTTTCTGCATTAATGTGTTGAAAGATTATTATGCTAACTTCACAGATTTATCTCTGCACTAGTGGAACTGGTAAAAATCCAAAATTTATTTAATGAATTAAGGCTACATCTATTTTAACAATTATCTGGTGACCCACTGGAATTATCCCGATCCTCAGTTTGAGAACCACTGCTGTGAGTTACCTTCCGGATAAGTGCAGATAGGGTTAGTCAGTCTCACAGCTCTGCTGTATAAATTCTTGTGTCAGCTCCCCTGTGAACACAAAAACACACACTGGTCATGCGAATGCAAAACGTCGACTCAATTACCATACAAAAAGCTCAGTTTGCTCCATCCCTTCATTTTCTCTCCTCTGAGCTGAATCTGTAGGAGAACAACTCAACAAGCGTAACGTTCACCACAAACATACATATTGTTTGGCTCACACTTTTCTCACACTCAGCTCTGGGTTTGCAGAGTTTTATTTTGGTGTGTTAAATCAGGGAAGCATCTAAAACCTGCAGGACAACTCAGAGACCGGAGTTGGAGATTCCTGCTGTAATCCAAAATAAAATCCAAAATTGCTATAACAGAAGAGTATTTACAAAAACCCATTAAAATGCTGATGAAACTGTTTGCTATGAGTATTTTGTTGCTTTTTTACAAATAAACTACTGTGTCAGTTTATGGTAGTAAAAGCACTGAAGTTATGCCTGAATGCTTACTGTTGAAATATCTATTTTACTACCTGCCTTGCATTTTGGTTACTCGTTATATAACTTAATACAAACACGTGTTTGGATCCATAACCTAATCAGAGAGGGTCGAAATTAGATGTTCCAACATGGCTCCACCTGCTCCAAATAAAATTAAATTAATTTACTTACAACATTTCAATTTTGCATGTGTTAAAAGTCACGTTGTTAGAGAAGTCAGCTTAAAAAACTAATTATGGCTGCTTCTATTTACTAAACTTTCTCGACAATCTGCAGCTTAGTAGGAGCACGGCGGAGAGCAGAGTTTGGCATCAGAAAGCAACGTCTCTGCTCTGACACAGAGACAAAATGAAAAGCTGGCTGACAGCCTTAGTTGACGATGGGAAAACTGTCATTTTGAAAAGAACAAAAAAATAAATAGAAAAAAAACAAAAGCTGTTCTCCAAATGGCTCTTCGCGTTCAGTGAGCTTTCAGGATTCATAAAACATCTAAAACAGCTTCCAGCTCCTTATTTGAAAAGAATCTCTCTGATCGCTCTGCTGTTAGATGAGAGAAAACATCCGCTTGAAACAACTTCAAGCAACAACGAGCTTCTCTAGAGGTTTATCAGAAGCTGTATTTTGAGCACTTTCTTGGCTTTTTTCTAAAGAGTTTGAATGTTTGTTCTATAAATATGTTCACCTGCCAGTTTACATCAACAATAACCGTGGCATCTGACACTGCTATGCTTTGATTAGTCACGATATAAACCACTTTTTTTTTCCCCCTCCAACAGAATGTATTCTTCTGAGAACACAGCATTAGTTGCCAGTGCATCATCTCACTGCAGATGCCAGCTCCTCCAGATAAAAACATGTCAGAAGTTGGAATAAACATCTAAGCTGATGTACTAGAAATAATAAGCAAACCAGGATCCTTTCATCTCCGAATCTTTGAACTACGGTGCAACTAAACTGTGTTTCCTGCACAATCTGACAAACACAAGCTGGATCACATAGTACATGTACTTGACATTAACAGAGCAGAAGATGCTGAGCGAAAACTGACACTTTCCAGCCAGCCATCTGACGGAGAGACGGAACCACCTCCACATCGTCGAGCAGACTGCTCATCACATGACACACAATCTGGGATCTTCCAGTCTGGGCTGCTGAAAAGTTCTGCTGATCTTAGAAGCACCCTCTTGCTTGATGTTTTCTAAATTTTCTCTGTAGCACTGATCTAAATATGATTTTAGGTCAACCCCCTTAAGAACCTCTGACTCATCTTTAACACAGGAGGGCTCATTCTACTCAGGAAAGCAGAGACTCCACAGTCTAACAGTGTTTGACTGAGTTACTCTTTTCGTTAAAAAAGTCAATACAAATTAAACTTAATACAATATCAAATGTGTATTAAAGACATGTGAAAGTTGACCCTGTTTCCTGTCCTTTGTTTGCACTGATGCCACAAGTGAAGCAGCTGTGATGTAAAGAGCATGTTAGACAGAAAACAAAGCAGAAGTAGCTCTGATTCTGGTGCAGATTATTCCTGCTTTTTATCCTTTTATCCATCTCACCTGTAGGCTTCCTTAACAACTAAAGCGGTAACTAGAGGTGGTTTAAATGGGAATAAATCAAACCTCCATTAGCTGCCAAAGAGAAACAAAAGCCCGCTGCAGAATATACAAGCGATAATGGGTAGTAAATGGTTTTATGTTTTCTTTGTCATAGAAACTGTTGACAGAAATTTGCATAAGCTTTGTGAAGCAGAAGCAACAGAACATGAGCAATTTTGGCATTTATCCTTGAAAATATAATATGATGCGATGCACCTTGTCAAACAAGGCTGCTGGATTAATTTGGTAGCTCTTGTTTGAATTTAAGTCGGACAGTTTCTGTCAGCAACAGGTCGTGCGTCAGTAATAACAAAGCATGTGCACCAGCCCATCACTGAAAGGCCTGCAAGCAGAATCCTGGATTATTTGTTATAAAATCCTGCATTTCAGTCTGTAAGAGACCATAAGCTGCAACAATAACACTACAGAGATCAAACCATATAAATCAAACTAGACTCAAGCTGTTATATATTTTATTCTTGTTTTTGACATGATGTCTAATATAGTAAGTCAACTGAGACCAAAAGTTAACCCTAATTTAAACAGGAGCTATTTATTCAAGAAAGAATAACACTTTTTTTTTTTTTTTTTTTTTTTTTTTAATTTCAACAAGAGAAGCAAGTGTATTTCAAGAGAAGATGCCCTATTGTGACTATATATAGCTTTACTATCTGCTCCAAGCATGATGTGCAAGGGGCCAAGCCAAAGGGGCCATTGCAGGGAGGTTGGTATTCCTGCATAGCAATGAGACTAAATCAACAGATAAGTAAAATGAAGTTCTGAAAGAAAGTTGAAGGATATGGAAAAAGCAAGGACCAAAAATTACAACTGCAATTATAAATCATAATATCGAGTTATGTTAGTAATGTTCATGATGATCATCCACCAGACCAGTAACTTTAGAAAAGACCAACTGTAAACAGTTGCACATTTGGATTCAAAGCAAAACATGTTAGTGTCACCAAGACAGCACAAATTATCAGGATGTTTCTGTGTTATTTCAAAATCAGGACCACCACATTATACATAACACAGCAAGAACACAGCTTCTTACTAAATACTGTGCATGGATAATAACACGTCTCTCCAAAATGTTTATATTTTTAATAGAACCTGATGTAATGACTGACAAGTTAACTGTCTACAATGGTGAATCCACAATAATAAAACATGTAAAAACAGGTGCAAATTTTATAAATTACATATCAATTCTTTGTGCAACAGTGATTTAAAGTACATTTTATCAAATAAACAATGGTTGATGATTATGCTTTTTTTTTATCATTTTAATTTAAGATTACCACTGGAGTTATAATTGTGTTGAATAAATATCTAAATTATTAAAATTTTAGGGGCCATTTACATCTGCAAACTTTTTCCAAGTAAATGGTCCTTCATGCCCCCGAAACAGCAAAAATGTTCTAGAGTTGCCCCCGCGGCAATGGACCCTTGAAGTGGAACGTCTGACATGTCTGCTGTCGTTTCCATTGCTTTTGTGCACATTATTCTCACGACAAGTGCAAAGTAAAGGGAAAAGAAGTGTTTTCTACTCGCTGCCATCTAACTGTGTTCTGGGCTGCCAGTTAACGTTTACTTGGCTGCACGCGCAGTGGCGGTAGCTTAGCAACTATTGCTATGGACCTACAGTCTGAAAAGAAATCTAACAGCGTGGCCTCAACTCAAAAAGACTTGTTTTGTCCTCTACCAGCTCCTTTTCACCGCGACCCGGATCTTTCTGACGCCATTTTAGGTTTCTTTTTTAAAAATGTGGTTTAGGACTGCCCTCCAGACTGCTGGATAAAAAGAAATTCACACATAAAAACTGCAGGGTCTCAACTTTCATAATACCGTTAGCTTGTTGAAGGAGCGTAGTAGCGCCCCCCTACGGGCACACGACGCTTATTAGCAGAAAACTGATTTAATCTTCATTTATCAACATATAAAACGTTTTAAATCAAACAAATGTAGGCAACTTCATGTCTGAAACTAAATAATAGTCATAATCATAATCATCGTTTGCTGCCTTCTTCAGTTAGCATCCCTATTGACGCCTCTAAACGCGCTTCTTTCTCCAGACACCGTGTTCTAGTTAAGTTATGAACATGTCTTTGCTTAATTACAGGCGATCGATTAGGCTGGACTCGTATCAATAATGAGCAGGAGGAGCTGGCGGAATAACGCCGCAGAGGTTGCCTTTGAAACATTGCGCTATGTGGCGAAACCATTCAAACTCTTTAGCCTGTCGGGTTTTAACGAAGCGGTCGATAAATGTAGTGTAACATAATGTGTTGGGTTTTTTTTTTAATTATCTGTAACTGCTTTTTAAAAGCAAACCTACTCTGTTACAATAAGAAGCAGCATTATTTCACTAAAGGCGGTTCATGCTCCTCAGTCATCCATTTCAGCCCGTCTGTCCTCTCCTCCATTGCAGGCAGGATGCAGCCCGTCTCTCGGAGGTAGATGATGCTTTCAGGCTGCACTGACTGTTTTTATCAAAAGGTCCTGACCGGTTAATGTCATTACTTGGTGCTACTCACCCCGTATCTGGGCCATCTACAGTCCTCTCGGTATCCCTGTGTCCCTAATGAGACTTGTGGAAAGGAGACACGATTCCACGCCTTGTAGGCGGGACGCGGTGTAAATGTCACAGTCTGCAAATGAGACCCCTTCCTATTTTTATTTAAACTGACATTTTACTCAGATACAGTCCAGTATTAGACCTTGCATAAATGAGCAGTTTGTGTTTGAGGGGGGATTTGTTGATTTATATCTCCATTTATCTATTTAAAAAGGTGATAATGTTTGGCATTTTTCTAAATAATTAGGTATTTTCATGCATGTTTCCACCTTAGGGCTTCACATATTTTAATACTTTATTTTCAGTATCAATGCTGTGCTAGTGCTCAAGTTTCCTACTGATAATTAAGTAGCAAACAAATGACTCTGCACACAGATCTTTATTTTCCACAGAAACCATGTGTACAGGAAAATAACATCCACAGCCACAGTGGGATCAGCATCACAGGCTCGTCTCATAGGATGGCTGCTGGTGAAACTTCAAGGGTCAAGCACACAACTGCACTTCAACTCACTGGAGGAAAGAACTGCATGTATTATGCTCCACGTTACACATCATGCATGACACCAAAAATGGTATTTCTGGCTGTTTCATGGACAAATCGAAATGTTCCCCTTCCCAAATGCCACTGGGAAAGTTTTAAATTAAATCCGATAAAGTGGCAACAAATGCAAAAATTTTTCTCTAAAATAATTTATTCTCAAGGCAATTTAGTTTCATTAGGTGACACATTTTGCAGTTTGTCCATGAATCAAGTACACCAGTAACACCTATTAGATGTATAAAAACAGCTTTTTTTTTTCACCCCCTACATGTTTCAGACAAATGTCTGCTTAACTATGTCTCTTAAGAATGGAGACATACAACAAAACGCCTTCCTTTCATTTTATAACAATTTGTTTTGTGTCTTGTCAGCATAAAATTTGAAAGAAAAAAAAACACTGTAAAGCCTTAAAAGAACAGTTGTTGCATTAGATATCTTCAGCGATCATTTAGTGACATGTACACCTGACTGCATGAGACACAAGCAAACTAACATCTTCAAAAACAGAACAAACAAAGCTGTTTAAGGCTTTTAACACTTGACTTGACTATACATGAACACAACAGCAGTAGTTCAGCAAGACAAATGTTACAGGAGTGATGGTTCTGGCAGAACTGTCACTGAAAATACAAACCACTGGAAACGTTTAACATCTTGTTCTTGCACTTTTTTTTTTAGCAAGCACATAAAATGAGCCACAAGAAAAGAAAAAGAAAAAAACAGTGGAAACAAAGTCTTCATCAAAACAATACCGACTGATGAAAAAGAAAAAAAAAGCTCAATGAAAACCAGGCAGTAAACTCGACTTATTGGAGGTAGAAAAAAAATGGGTGTGGAATAAAGTTTCCAGGATTTATTCTTCACTTATTAAAACCCCTGAAAGCACCGTGCTATTTTTAACCAATCTTGAGACCTAACAAGAGTTTTAACAACCAAGTGTTTATACAGAACTGCTTTATAAGCAGTTTTTAACCAACTACTGACCAATGTTGGCAGGCAACAAGGCTCAGAGAATCAGAAGCAAATCAACCTCAATAACACTGCTTCTTTATGTTATTCATAAAATATTTTAAAACAGTTTGATGTTTAAAACCAAAGCCAAACCTCAGGTTGTAATTTATTTAATGGTGTTCAGCTTGCGTTTGACTTGGTTGCATCATTTTTGAAAACACACATTTCATCAGAGGGTGACACAAAACAGCAACTCTTTCAGGGTTACAGAGACGTTCCAAAACTGGGCTGAATTACTGACATCTCAAAAAAATGACATAAATACCACGTTTCATATTGATTACATTCCTACGTTAACATTGAGGTTTCATAACACATCCCCATCCAAAACAGGACGAGGGAAGCTGCTATTAAAACTGAAGGATGCACCACTGGAGGTGGATTAAATTAATTTATAACAAGCGTTTTAGAGCAGTGACCGTCTAAGTAGTCAGCGCATAATGAGCCTCATTGATATCAACCTTCAATTTAGATGTTAATCCGAGTGTGAAGACATGCGCGACACCAGTGACCATGGTGGAATTGACATGCTTTACAAGAACCTCATATGAGATGAAGGATAAGAGGTGCAGGCTCATAGATCAGCTGTTTGGCCTTCTGTAGTCTACACTCCCAATCTGCCTCCAGATCATGATACACGCTCAATACAGTACATACAATGCATTAAACAAGAAATTGTGTATTTTTATCTATAATTAGTTGTATAAATAATATATAGAGATGAATTATTTAAAACTCCACTGTGTCTGAAAAGAAAACTGCAAACTGCAAATTGTTCAGTACTATGAACCATGTTTGAGAAAACCCGTTTGTCAAAAAGATCGTCTTGGTCGAGTTTCCCTTTAAAGCAAACCACATTTAACTTCAATTCAGTTCAGACAGTTAAAGTGAAACAAACACACCACTTTGCAATAAATTCCTCTGCTACACCGTAGCTTGTTTTTTCGGACAAAGAACAATTTTTATTTACGTTTTGCTTCAGAGCTCTGTATAAACATGTGGGGAGATGCAGCTTTTCGCCTGTCATTGCATAAAGATGATGAAAATGGAGGTAAAATCAGCCAGTCAAAAGAATCACAACTATTAAACTATAAACGTGTGTGCATAAAGATGTTGCAGTATTTGTTTTACAAGGTGCTGTGCCATTAATCAGATTTTTACATGCAGTTTTGGTTCCCAAAATGAGAAAATAATATAACTAATGGAAATAAACTGTACTGGTTTTCCTTTACAGCAGTGGGCTTTCACCAGTCCACCATCAGCCAATCACGCCACACCAAGCTGAGGTGTGTTATTAAACACACTGGCTTCAGCAATGGATGGAAACAAAACGCTCTTTATATAGTTTTAAGGGGTAGAATGAGATCAATAACTGCATGATGTTTTGGCAGTGAATTCATAGTTATGTTCAATAATGACTGTACAGTCCAAAGTATTTGTGGTTATTGATTTTTGCTGTAAAGTGGCAGCAATAAATTAGGGCTAAACACACTCCCAAGAATCCCACAGTGTCCTCTCTTTTTACAGCTTGACACATTATACCAGACAAATGTCACAAAAATAACTAAATTACATTATATGAAGGCCATTTAGTCACATGATAGATTTTTTATTTTACATATCCACAGAGTTTAATTAATACACAATGTTACAATGACTATTTTTTCCTTTTTAGTTATTTTACTGAACACTGTGGATGGAATGGACGTTAGTCTGTCAAAAATGCTTCTCATCAATGAATTTTACAAAAAAACGTGCAAAACATCTCGGGGCCTAATCTGAATAAACACAAAAATATGAGCGATTAGAGTTACTCCTATTTACAGTCATTAATATTTACAGTGTCAGATTTTCTCTTCCATGCATCATATTTATTCACCACATTGATTAAATCAAATATAAACTTACAACACTGGTTTATTCACCTTTAAGAGTATCATATATTGGGAATCCAGGTTTTTATCTCATTTACATGAATTATTCTTGTTTGTAAAATACAGCTCTGGAATTTAATGTTTTTTGTTTTGTTTCTTTTTTTGTAAGTATATAATTTTAATGAGTTTAACTCATCTCTGGGTTTCATACATTGATTCTTGGGGAAATAATATATTCATTCTAAATGCATAAACAGAAAAGAAGCTGACAACTCTCTTCCTGAAAGTGCCAGTAAGATGAACAGAGGGAGGAAAGGTCAGAGTGGGGTGGGGGTAGGAGGAGATGTATGTTTGTGTGTGTGTGGTCACTACCACTCTGCATTATCCCAGGCTTCTTCAGCTGGTTTTGTAGGACTCTTCTTCGTCTTACCATCCGCGTTCTCCCAGTTGTTATCCCAGGCCTCCCAGCTCTCCTCTGTGCTGTGTTTGTTGTTGGATGCTCCTTCAGAGCCCCAAATGTCCCAGCTGTCAGAGCTCTTCTTAGCAGAGTTATCTGCAATGGTCCAGCTGTCACTGCTGGGAGATTTCTTCTCTTTCAAGGAGCTGTTGCTGCCAAAGGTATCCCAGAAGTCCCTTGACACAGGCTGGCTAGAACTGCCCTGATATCCCTCAGTGGCATCCATGTTCTGGTAGCTTTCTCCACCAGACCTGAGAAAAGCAGGAATCATAAAAAGAGACTCAAATAGTCACATTACTTCCTGTACTGCGTGAGATTTTTGATGTAAAAATTTTGTATCATTTGTATGAACTTGTTTTATTACCCATCTTCCGGTTTTCCAGAGAACATGTTCGTCAGCTTTGCACCAGCTCCCTGAACCTACAGGACAGCATAACAAGTGGTATTTTAAGCAATGTGACAATAAAAACACAGAAATGGAGAAAGCTAAACTGGAAAATAAAAAAGATGATTTGTACAAATGATCAGCAATGACATCTATAAAATATAACAAGAGTAAATAAATAAAAAGGCCTGCTAATCTAATTTAAATAACTCATACTGCATCCAAAAGTTCTCCAATCCCTGACTAGAGCTTTGCAAGAAAAAGAATATATAAAGAGGTAAATCTACTGACTATACTGAAATTGACACAACACTGCTGCTTTTGCCCTGTCATACAACATGTATCCCTAAAAGTCTTTGAATATGCCATGTGTAACTTTTTATTGGGATTTTTACTCTGTTCAGAATCATTTTAATGCATTTAGCAAATTATTTCAGTGTCTCTACTCATGTTTCAGTCATGGTTGGTATGACAATATAAAATCTGTCATTTCATACTAGATATTTACTTTGATCACAATGGCTTCCAATAATTAGAATTTCTATGACTACAAAACAAATAAATAATAATAAAAAAAAAACGTATATAGCTGATTACTAATTCTACTTTTATAGCAGGTTTTGGTTCTGCTGCAGTCTACTGGACTGCAAGGCATCTTTCATTCACAGCACAGTGTTGCAGTAGACATTTGTTGGGTAGTAAACAGCAGTTCTGTGCAGCTTTTCATGGTGCATTGAAGAAAACATGAAGCCACAACATGTATACAGAATACAGGTATAAAAAGAAAAAAAAAAAAATCGCTACACCACAAAATGGCAAACACATACTTAACTATGAGACAATAATAATTAAAAAAAAAATAAACAGAAAAAAAGGAATTATCAAGTTTACATTTTAACAACTGTCAACTGTGTACTCACCACCAAAGTAATGATGGCAGCAAGAAAAACAAAAGATCACATTTTTAATTAGCTTTGTTTGAACATATATGGACACTGCAAACCCAGTCTCCTTAGAGGCTTAAACTATTCACTGTACAGTGTTTGTTGCTCAGGTGAAGCTTCATCAGTATTCAGTGATCTTCATTCAGGAGACTGGTTTTGCATCAGTACAGAGTGGCAGAGATCTGCCCATCCTACCTTGTTTGCCAGCCCAGTGATGCTGACTGCCATTTCATCTAGCAATTTGCCATCTTTCACCTGAATGAGCCAAATTAGCATTAAAAACTTGGAAAAACAAGAATCTGTTCAAACTGTGTTTGTTACACAGATTATGGAGTGAATTAGAGATTTTGGATAGGTGACGTGTGTAGATTGTTAATAGCACGAGTAATTAACAAGGCAAAAAGTGAGACAGTAAAAAGGCTGATAAAGCATGCAAACTACTTCAGAAACCTTAAGTCAGTAACGCCAGCTACATTAAAAGACAAAAGACTTTGCCCATTCCAATCACTGCCCTTTTCATAAAATAAACCCTCATACAGCATTGGGAGTTAGATTGTCTTACTGTAATCAGAAGCATAAATTCAAAGAGATTCCTTCTGTATTTAGATTTTAAAAAATGACGTTCTTACACAATCGCATTAAAAGACACATCCAGCTGCTGCTCACTTAGCAGTCAAACGGTAAAGCTGTTATGTGGAAGCATTCATGTAGAAAACACTCCCCACTACCTCTGGGGGGTGGGGGGGGGGGGGGGGGGGGGGGGGGGGGTGAAACAGTGAGGTAACACATGAAACAAAGCTTTCATTGACATAAACACATACCCATAGCAAAGGCCGTCTGTTTTCCAGTAAGGAGCTTCTGGTTGTGTCATTTTGTCTTTACAGAACACAGTAAGACAATCCCACAAAGTAAGAAGCACCCTAATAAGACATTTCTGTTTCAGCTGCATAGTTTGATTAAAAATAATTTTAAAATATATATATATTATCTCTGTCTAATATCTGGATTTTGTTGTTTAAAAAGGGAGGTTTGAAAAACATGTTGAGGCTAAATTCTGGTCATTTGAGCAGATTTCAGTGCACCAAGCCAAATGAATGTAGTTGCTAGTTCAAATACAATTAATTTCCCTGCTAGTCAAAGCAAATATGGAAATGATGCAGATCTTTCAAAACCATCCCCAACGGAAAGAGTATTTGAAACAAGGCTTGAAATAAGAAAATTCCTCTAAAAATGTTTAATATTCTTACAGCTTTATCCAGCGACTGTGCTGATGGTTCACACAGACTCACTCATGTCCTCAGATAAACAGCTCACAGCTGGATGCTACTCCTGCTTGGGTCACTGACTGGGAGAAGCAAAGATCCAGATTTTCTTTTAAAGTTCCTTTGAAAACAGGATTTTGTCGTTTAAGGCAAGCTGGCGTAGAGCAGATAAAGCGGCACACCAAGCAGTGGAGAAAATAGCACATTCACATCTGAAGCTGTTTTTTTTTCCCCTCTCTAAAGCACTGCATCCCACCACCAAATCAACAACTTCAAACATCAATGTTACCTTTTCTTGGGTAGGTTTGATAACATTCTCATTTAATGTTTGTCCTAACTCAGTGGCCTAGTTGGAAGTCAGAGAGGAGAGTTGGCTTAAATGAAACAGTTTAACATTCACAGTAGTGCAAGAAACTGAGCTGCCTGTTCGTCAGATGCATGACGAGACCATTAGCGTTCACCATCACAATGAAAAAGCATGAGAGAGTGTAATGGTGGAAGAGAACTGGCATCAGCTTTTGCAGATGCTTTAATTAATGTCTAATGGACAACTGTGATCTCATTAGAAAAAAAAGAAATCTTTATGTAAAAGTACATTAAGATCATGGAGATTTTTCTCTAAATATGGCTCTTTCCCCCCAGGCCATGTTGTTTTATCTCCCAGTATAAAATAGAACATTATTAACAGAAGCATGCCCAACACTGAAACACTGGCTACATAAATACATGCTGACATTTTAGTGTATCTGCTAGACAGTCACAAGGGCTTTTCCGAATGTGGCTGGGCACATGTAAGCTGTTATGGCTGGTTTATACTCAGGTGGCATCTTCAACAAGTCAGGCCTGCGTAGCTGACACGGTGTGTGTTTATACTCGAGTGAAGGGTCTGCATACGACAGTAGGGCTGGTATCTACCAGTAAACGCCACGGTGTGCAAGTTTTTTTGATGGTTCGTTTTAGTTCCAGACAATATTTCCTGCTTTAGAACAACAATAGTGGCTAATGGCTTTTATTCAACCATTAACATTTATATGTTATGCATTCAGCTACAAGACCCAAACATCCGGAAACACTATCACACTCTGACCAATCACAAGGGAGTACTTATGCATAGCTGCTCGGGTAGCCAGGACGCCCAACAGGCCTGAAGAGGAGCACATCAACCTTCTGCAGACCTACACAGAGCCTACGGTGGTTAAGGCGTAACCAAGGCGACGCAGACACCACCCGAGTATAAACCAGCCATAACACTACAAGCTCCAAGCACATGACCGAGTGACTGTCAATCATACTGCCATTGGTAGAACTTTAACAGAACTTTGATCACCTAAAGTTGTTTTAAATGTGTTACTGAAGTAAACTGTTCACGTACCATTACACCTCTTTAGCTCTAATAGTACTGACCACAACAACTGCCATGCATGAATAGATAGCCATTTCATGAATAAAAAGGAGTGGACACTTGCTCATTTCCATGTTATAAGAAGAATACCCAGCGACCCCCGACACCAGATATATCTTATGGCACAACAGAATTCACAGCTACCCATCAAAAGTTACCCATGAACTCATAAAGACCAAAGACAAGCAATGCTTTGTTTGAACATGCAGAAGTATGTTAAAATGACATTCAGCAAAATTTTTCAAAATTAATTAAAGTAAAATAACAATAAATAAAAATATATATTTGACAAATATGTAAAACATAAGTTGAAAAAAAAAAACATAACGTGAAAACGGCACCATGCACCTACAAAATGCTTTACCGGTTCAGGGGGAGCTTTGTAACCCCTTAACTACATCCAGAGAGGGCAAAGGGATATTAGTAGCAAAACAATTATTACAAGTTGAGTTTGTTTGTATATGAAGAGATTTTCTAATAAAACAAGCACAAAGCAAGAGAACACTCAAGTAAGGACTAACTAAACCCAGACTTTAACAAGCTGCCTGGGACTAGGTCAGTCTTACCTTTAAAGTTGCTTGGTTGGCCAGTTTGGTTGTCTGAATGAGGGGGAAAAAGTGACTTGTATAGTTTTATATAGGCTGTGATTTATATGCAACAATGTCAAATAGAAACATAAACAGTATTTTTTTTTTTTGTTTGTTTGTGTATTTTGTTCAAATAAACTCACATTATCTTTGGCAATAGAAGCAAACTTGCTGGCTCCAACAGTGAAACTGCTCCAGCCCTGGGAGAGGAAGAAAAATATAAAATAAATCACAGCATTCAGCAGGAGAGGGCGAAGAAGGAAGCCCAACAAAACAATGCACTAGGAACCTACTGAATAAATTGAGGACATGGCGTTGTTTAGGAAGTCTTCCTCTTTCTTCTCCGGGGTCACAGTGTTGCCAAAGCCAACATAACGGTTCTCCTGATTCCCACTATAACCTCCGCCACTGAAGAAACATTAAATAATCATAACAATAAGTTTAAAAAAAAAAAATAAAAAAATTAAAAAAAAAGTACATTTATACATCACAAAAGAAGAACGTATAACAATTCACCTCTGATAAGAATTTACATCATCACTTAACCAATCTTCAAAAGCTTTCTCGCCAGTATTCGCCGAGGTCTGACCAGGTCCTCCAGAACTGAAGCAAAGGAATATGGGTTCAATGCTCTGATGACTGCTCTGTATTCCAAACTGCATTTGTGAGTTCAAAACATCCTGCATATTTACCGATGAGAAGATGAAAGGCTGGTCTTAGGTTGAGGAGATGTCCAGTTTCTGGCAGGGGATGTCTCAATAGACCACTCTTTACCTTCTGCTAGAGTCGCCACCTGTTACAACAAATTAAGACATAATTCTTATAAATACCGCTGAAATTCTAACATTCTTCTGCTTGACATACAAACACATTTTTAACCTTAAAGTCAGCCTGTTTCTCTTTATTATTTTGAGGATTCTGAGCCTTAACAATATATAAATAAATTTCTAAAAAAAAAAAAAAACAGAGTACTTCAAAAAGATCATGAACCCTGCAGATCTAATTGTGAGACATCTAAAAAATATGCAAGAAAACAGAGTTCAGACCAATTTTATTTTCATCCAAAACAAATATGTGTGTCCAGACTTCTGACTGGTATAACTTGTAACCACCCTCCGAATCCTCACTGACCTTGCAGTGTCAGTGTGCATGTCTTTGTGTTGTACACAGGTTTAAAAGCCTACATTAGCTGTGAAAGTGTGCACTAAGAATAACTAATCAGGCTTGTACGGAGATCACCACTATCGCAACATAAACTGGTTGTCTCTAAGCCGCATATTTTTCAAAACTTGCGAGTTCAGTTTTGTGTTACAGCCCAGCAAGTCCAGTGATAATATAGGCACTTAAAGCATTTGATTTTGAGCCTACCTTGTCCCGAAAGAGTGCAGCAGCTTTGCTGTTGTATTTCTCCTGTAAAGTCCAGTTTGGGTCATAATCATCTTGGAGTTCAAGGAACAAGCGGAATTTTCCATTTCCTCCTGCTTTCATCTTCTCCAGTTCGATATCTTTCCATTTGTCCATAGTTACAGAGCGCACAAAACTACAACCAGAAAACAGAAGACAAATCACACATCAGGATACAGCAACATTTTAGGAAAACACCAATGATAAAATTCTTGGGGTTTTTTTTTGTAACACTGACAATAAAAGTAAGCATTTAGGCAGTAGTTGATGTCGCTTGTTATTTATTTTCCCTTAAATTGCAAGGAAACAATGAAATTTTAAAAATGAAAATGTTTTAAAGTAGGGATGCACAGATACTAATACTGGTATCGGCTCAATACCAAGCATGTGTACTCATACTTGGTATTAATAAAAGTGCATCAATACCACAACCGATACCGTACTAGTCAAGCTAGCGCAGATGTGTTTGATGACATGTTTCGTTCATGTTTAAAAAATAAAATAAAATAAATGCCTTGAATGTTAAAATGTGATATATTTTTTTGTTACACTAAAGCTAGATCTTTGCTTCAAAACCACACATTTATAGTTGTATTAAGGTAAAATGTGCCAAATCAAAACTAAATTTGTTAAAATTGTTAGATCTGTAATGTTATATTTGTACTGATGAGGTAACTTCAGAAAGGACGGGTAATTTATTACAATCTTAATAAAATCTAACACAGTTATAACAGCATAAATAACCATAGTCACAATAATGTTCACACAAACAGATTTGGTATCAGCAAATATTGATATTGGCAGATATTCAAATTTCAGATATCAGTATTGGATTGGAACTCTAAAAAAGTGGATCGGGGCATCCCTATTTTCAAGTATTTCAGTCTTTCGTCACTCCCTGAATATGTACAAATAAGTTTACACAAATGTCAAAAATCTTTATATCTCACATAAAACACAGATTTTCTATTATTTTTCTTGTGCCAAAAACATTCAAATGCAAATCTAAACACATTCAGAGTTTAGTGACTGTAAATGCAACATAATCAGGACAAACCAAATAAACAATCACTGCCATCAGTTGCTGTTATCCCGTTTCCAGTTCTAATAGCAGAAATCAAGATGTATCTGTACATACATAAATATTTATCCATATATAATGGTAGAAATTCTTCCTCTCTAGGTTGTTCAGCTACTGGAAAATAAAGCGGGATGGAACATATTCTAAATCCATCTATGAATTGCAGATGGGCTAATAATCGATCATTTTGATGTCTATGCCATGAACTGGCGGGAGACATACTCATTTATGTCCAATCTGTTTTTGTAGTTTTTTAAATGTGTGTCATCAACATGCACGTAAACATAATGTCATTTGCTAAATGATGAGCAGAAGCAAATATCTTGTGTGAGTCTCTGTTGATAAAATATTATTACGATTCACAGCCCTTACCTGAGATGCACTCCCAGTCCTCTGTGTTTTCCAGAACACTCGAGACAAATCCAAATGCCATATGTGACACTAACCCACTGAGGATTGAAAGCCCCACACTCAAAACACAGCTGAAAAGCAAACAGGGATAGGAAAATGACTGACTGTTCAGTATGAACTGTCATATATAACTTTGAATCTTTACTTTGCATTCTATCTTTGAAAACTATTTTGCTAAGTAGTTCATTCAAAATGTTGTTTTCATGCAAGTGAAAGTGTTAGTTTACTAGTATGTCCACCTGAATAAAACAGGCTAGAGGACACCTGATCCTGCCAATAGATGCAAGCCAACACAAGATTCACAAGCAGAAAAATTTTGCTTAAAAATACTCTTATTTGATCAAGAAAACATTTTGTCAGGGATTTTCAGAGGAAGCAGCACTGAATTGTGAATTCTGCCATGAGGTTCTGGTGAAATTATATCAGGCCACATAAATAAGCTGACATGAGGTCTCACATTATTTTCATCCTGGGTTCTCACTTCCTTCAGAACTCTTCTGGTCCTTGGACTCGCCATGATGACAAACTGCAAGGGGAATGGCACAAATCTTCTTTGATACGACAATCTTTCATTATAAAAAATAAGTTCTTTCAGCAATCTGTGCTCAAACTGAATAAAATGGTATTAACATTTTGTATACTGAAATCTCAGATTTCTACATAAGTATTTCTTAGTGTTTAATCAAACGAAAGCACTTCAGACTTTTAATTAATACCTTAAATGCCTGGTTAACAATTAAAGATATTGCAGTTTTAGTTATGTAAACTAAAGCAGAACTGGTCCTGCATCATCTATAAGAAGCTTTACTCAAGTTTAATTGCAACTCCCATTCAAAGAGTTGAAGATCAGCGAGCTGCAGTCATGAGGAGCTCCAAAAAGCTGCAACACCAGCTTTTGGTAAGGAGATGTTTTTTTTAAACCTAATCCACAGCAACAAAGTTTATACATAGGACACAGTATATGCTGCACTCAGTGAGGGAATAGGGATGATGGGGCACACACACAAATTGTGTTGAAGTTCAGAATAGGATGCAGGATGAAACTACCAAGCTGTGAGAGTAGCACTGGCATTAATTGAAAAGAGGAAGAAAAATAAAGAGTAACAAGTGAAAATTCTTGCTAAATTCAAGTTTATAAACTGGAGGCAATATCAGAACACAGCTTCGACTATCTTTTATACAGTCTATGACAGCGTTTTACATCCACCTGATTTTTTTCCTCAATGTTGTAAACAACAGATATCATGCACATTCATTTTTCACACTGCAGTGCGGCGCAGGACTGTTAGATTGTTGCCACAGCTAAACAGCTAAAAAGAACACGGTTATTATTCACTGACCGTAATAATGTGATGTTCATATAAGCACAACAAGGATTCACATCAAAACTGGCAGGTGTTGGTAGCATCAATGTGATCTACAATATAACTATGGGACCAATCCCATTTAATCCAATACTACAGAAAGAAAATTATATGACAAAAAAAAGAAAAACACATGTATATAAGCAGCATTCAAAAATAAAATAAAAATATGACAAGGATCATTTGCAGAATACAAGACACGACTCCACACGTTTTACATCATGGGTCATTTTTGCAAAGGTTTTGAACTAAATTACGAGGCTGTGATGAGTGATAAAATAAATCTGTTAAAAAAAAAAACAAAAAAAACTGTAGATTAAGGTACAAATCCTAAATATTTTTACCTAAATCTACAGGCTACTCTCATCTGGCTGAGATAAACAGCGGTCAGTTAATTAAATCTCTCAGCTGCAGTTTAAACATTAGCAAAAACCAACTGGAAAAGTACAAGAAAAAGTGTGACTTTGGGGAAAATTTCCACTGATCAGTAACCGCGTGGGGGAATGTTTTACAGAGATCCACGCATCTGAAATTCACACAGTGAAAAAGAGCACAACTTTCATGCAGTTTCATGTTTACTTGTCTTCATGAGCATCACTGCAGTGTAGTAATCTTCATACAGACTACTGTTTCTCAAATGGGGGTACGTGTACCCCTGTGGGTACTTAAAAGCATTCCAGAGGGCACTTGTTTTCTTTAAGACATCATTAAATAAAAATCTTATACACATATACATATATATATATATACATATATATATATACATATATATATATACATATATATATATATATATATATATATATATATATATATATATATATGTGTGTGTGTGTGTGTGTGTGTGTGTGTATATCAATAAATGTAAGTTTACATTTATAAACTGAATTTACATTTAGATTTATACCATTTCATTCAGACTTGAATTGACCCCCACTTGTTATGAGCCAAATCATATCCATCAGTCACTGTCGCCTTGACAATGCAAACAAAAGTTTAATAAACCAAACACAAATGACAAAGTGCTGTATTTCATGTGTTTTCTTAACTAAAAATACTTTACTCTGACGAATGCAGTGGTTAGGGGGTAGTTGGCTGAAAAAAATGTTTTACAAGGGGTACTGTATTGCAAAAAGGTTGAGAACTCCTAATATAGACTACCATCTTATATTGTTAAGACCTCTAAGCAAGTCCTAAACAGAAATAGCAGCAATTAAATAGTAAATTAATATTACTTTAACTTGTCCTTTGAGTAATCACTGTCATGATACAACGTGTGAAGTCGTGGCAAGGCTCATTGTGGGGGGAAAAAGAAAACACTGCTCACGATATATACAGGCTTCGGGGCACATTTAACAATATTCGGTCAATATGTCACTCTTTTTGTTGAGTATTCACTCGAGTAATGTTTAAAAATCGCCTCTTAAATGTGGTGTTTACAGCCAGGTGAATATTTTAACCAAATGCTGCGACCGGCGGCGATGCTAACATTAGCTTAGCTGGCGCTAAACATTAACGTTACCTGACTGCGACTGACGGATGAATACAGTGGTTTTTAAGAGTCCGTGGGCTCTGCTGATAAACTCCACGAAGACCTTCCTTCTGTCACGGAGCACAGTAGATGTCGGAATGTCACAGACTCTGTCAGACGCACAGCAGTGTTTTGAAGATTGCTAATGTTAGCAGCCGGTAGCCATGTTCCTGTTTGCATACGTTGGCAATGCAATGCATGCTGGGAAAACTCTTCTTCTCTTCTTTAAAGTTTCATTGGCGAGTGAAGCTGAAAACCCAGTTTCAAGTTGCATTACCGCCACCCACTGACCTGATATCTTTACCAGATATGTTTCCTTTGGGTGTTTGAATGACAATTTGACCTTGTTTTAAGTATTTTTTGCTCGAAAGGCTCCGTTTTTTCCTCTACTTTTTTTTTTTTTTACCATACACAACTTCAATTACAGTAGCACAACTTAAAACCTGTTTCTGTGTTCATAAGCTTTACTGTTGGAAATCTAATCCAGTGCCGTGGTACACTAGTGTGCTGTGAGAGATTATCAGGTTTGCCCTGAGAAATTACCCAATTTCACCTAATTGGTATAAAAAGCACCTCTGTGGTCATTCAAACAGGCCCCAGTAAAAGATAATAAAATTCTTTATCTGATTTCTATTCAAGAGGCTCTGACAAGATGGACTTTATATTAATAATATGGACTTTACAAAAAAAAAAAAAAAAAAAAAAAAAAAAGCTTGAAAAACACTGATCTAATCTGTACATCAGATCTGTACATCAGAATTTTAATCAAAATGCATATTATCGAGGCTTTGTCCAGTGGGCATTATGGGCACAGGCCCAGGGGCTCACGCCCTCTAGGGGCCCACATAGGGTAAACACCAGCAGTTTGGACATTAAACAAAATGTACATTAAAAGCCAGATAGTTACACCACAGTATCCAGTGTGTTGCTATTGGCTGAGATGTTAGAAATGTTGTTTCACACTGTTTCATTTACAATTTTCACAATGTTGCGGTAGGGAAGGGGGCCCCGGAACAATCTGGGCCCCAGGCCTGTGCACTTTTAATCCGGCCCTGCAATAATTATTATATTATTAATTTAAGATATTTGCCTTTTTCTATACTGTTCTAAACTACACTGTCATCATCCTATTCTAACAAGCTTTTTAAAGCAGAATTGATTCATCGTATTGGTTGATGACACTGTCTGACAAGAGCAAGTGTATTCAAGAGATTATCAACACATGAAGCAGAGAAGTAGACTTTGATTTTTTTTTTTTTTACTTATGTTTTTTTCTGCCATGGCATGTTGAAATATCATCCCATTCAAAACATCTGGTCTTTTTCTAGCTTTTCACAACCTTTGTATTTTGTAGGGTGCACTTATTAATGGTTTATGATGACTGTGCATGATCCTTGTCTCTAGTTCAGGGCTACAAAGTCTATTGTTAAATATTAGTTAATAATTAATTTCTGATTGATTATGCAGTTTCACTAACTTATGAACAAATGGTGAGTACTCAGTGCTGTGTAAAACAGACTGAAGCCTCATTTCTTTAAATCAAATCTGCTTTAGGAAATTTAAAATCAAACAGAGCTGTGATGAGAAACAGCAGGAGAAGAGATAAGCTATTCTGGAAAATCTCAGAGATTAAAGTACATTCCTCCCTCACATGATGCCCTGTTAAATAACTTTGTCCTCTATTAGGTAAGGAGCAATGCTATTAGCTGTTCTTATCTGACTGAAAGGATGGTATAAAAGAGTTCCTTCTAAAGGGGAAGGACTGTGTTGAGGGTTGTCTTGACTCGTTCATCAATATGACTGCATCAACAAGTTTAAAGCTGCGCCTTCCAGCACTTGTATTGGTGTTGGAGATTGTCATGATATCACTCTATGCTGTGTTTGTCACTTATGATGACAATGCCAATGCCAAGCTGCAAAACAATGAGACTAACCCAATGGACAACTCGCTGTATCGTGACTACCCCTACTTTGCTGACGTGCAGGTGATGATCTTCATCGGCTTCGGTTGCTTGCTGGCCTTCTTCCGCTTCTACGGCTTCAGTGGGATGGTTTTCAACTTTCTAACAGCAACGTTTGCAATCCAATGGGCAATCCTAGTGCAAGGTTTCTTCCAGTTCTACTATGATGGTAAAATTCACCTGGGTGTGATCAACCTGCTGAATGCAGAGTTTGCTTGTGCTGTGGTGCTCATCTCTTTTGGAGCTGTGCTTGGAAAGACCAGTCCTGTTCAGCTCCTGATCATGGCTTTGCTAGAGATCCCTGTTTTTTCTATCACAGAGTGGGCTGTACTGAAATACATCAGAATCAATGATGCAGGTGGCACTATTCTTATTCACCTGTTTGCGTGCTACTTTGGTCTTGGAGTGACATTTGTGCTGTATCGCCCACGCCTGAATGATGGACATGCTAAAGAGATCACTAGCTATCACTCTGACATCCTGTCAGTAATGGGAACCCTTTTCCTTTGGGTATTCTGGCCTTCATTCAACTCTGCTCTCACGTTTAAAGGCGACGATCAGCACAGAGCAATACTTCACACTTTCATAGGTCTAAGCTCGTCTACTATCACGGCCTTTGCACTCTCCGCAATGTTCAACAAGAGAGGAAAGCTCACGATGGCTGATATTCAGAATGTGACTCTGGCAGGTGGTGTGACTGTTGGGGCTTCTGTGGACATGATGATTTCCCCTGTAGCTGCATATGCCTTGGGAGTCATGGGCTGCACAGCTTGCTTCTTTGGTTACAAGTACTTGACGCCCTTTTTGGCGAAACGCATGAAAATCCAGGACCAGTGTGGTATTCACAATCTCCATGGGCTCACTGGTCTGATATCATCCACAGCAGGGATCTGTGCCATCCTACTAGCCACTGAGGAGACCTATGGACCAAGCATGTACAAGATCTTTTCCCATCGGGCTCCACCTGAAGGCGATCCGAAACTGCTGGAGCTGCAAAAGCTGATTCCCGGCCTGAAGCCGGGCCTCGGCCGTACTGCACAGGAACAAGCTCTCTACCAGGTTGCAGCTGTTTTCTCCACCATTGCAGCTTCTACAGTTGGTGGGCTCCTCACTGGACTGGTCATGAAGATGTCATTCATGGCATCACCATCAGATGAAGGTTGCTTTGATGATGACATTTTCTTTGATATGCCCTCTGACTTTGAGAGTGTAGGGATGCTTAAAACTGACATGAGCTGTGATGAAAAAGAGAAAATGAGTTCAATGAACACCAAAGTCTGATGCTTCATGCATTGCTTTTATTGCTTAAGTTAGTGATGATGTAAATATCAGTTTTGCATGAGTTAAATTATTATTATTTAAACCTATCAGTACTGATATTTTTACTTTTTGTTTGCAGTAGAATTGAGACAAGACTGAATATTAGTGGTTTCAACAAATTATTTTTCTCAAGTTTGTTTATCAAATGCAGTTTTTTTTTCTCTACTGGAGTTGAAACTTTAAAAGCAAACTATCAATAGACAAGTAAAGCTACAGAATGAGTTTTTTTAAAGGTACAAAGTATTTTATTGTATTAGAAAAATAGAAGCCTATTTTGAATAAATGATTTAATAAACCCATGCTTCTTTATTTTACATGCATTGTATCCATGCACATTTTATACAGATCATGTGTGAATCATCCTTTCTGTTTTCATTAAATAAGTTGATGTATTTAAACTTCTTACTTTCATTTAATTGAATAATTAATTGGTAACTTCTGTGCTTTATAAAGGTAATAGCAGTTATGTATTGTATTTTTGGTCCCGTTAAATACATTGTACATTTGGAAATTAGATCTCTGCAAATCAGAGCAAAAAGATTATTGTATTTAGTGGTTTATTTAAAAGAAAACGAACAAGCAACATTGACAGTCCACTATTAATATACATAAGTAAATAAGGAAAACAAACATCATTGTGTTATGATGACCCAAATATAAAAGAAGACCACACAAAGAGTAACAGCTTTTAGTGGGATGTTGTTAACACTCAAAGGTGAGAGCAAACTGCCCACAACTGAAATGGAAAGAAGTTGCTGAAGAAGTGCACTTTCGAGAAGCTGCAGAAAGGCAGTAATGGAGGTACATCACTTTACACATACAAAAATAAAGGCTCTAAATACATAGAAGCAAATAGAATAAAAAAAGAGAGGTTTTTTTCTTAATTTTCACAATTACAAACATACAAACTGAAAATAGCTCCTATCATGATACACTGTTAAAAAAGAAATACCCTCAGAAGCTTCAAGCTTATGAAACAGGGGTCCCACACACCTCCACCTGACACACAGTATAACATTATCCTAACTGCAACATGTCCAAATCAACACCAACAAGTAAAATGAGCATCCCAAAGGCAGTGGGAGCTGCATGTGATGGGTCTGTGTGAGTCAGCGGACTCATGAGTCCCACTTCAATCAAGCTTTCAGACAGAGCAGTCACATCACCGTGTAAAGACAAATGAATGGGATATTCAGACCTTTTTTTTTTAGCACAGTCCTACAAAGTATATATATATATATATATATATATATATATATATATATATATATATATATATATATATATATATATATATATATATGTCTTGAACTGTTTTCTTCTTTTAGAATTTACTTCAAGAGCTTTGTTTTATCCACTGAGTGACAAAACTAAGCATAAAATCTTGGTTCTAAGGAATTATTATACATGCAGATGTGTTGTATTGTTGTATTGTAGCCTGTTTAGAAAGGCTATAATTACAATAGTACAATTATTATTTAAATATTATATTTATTATGGTAAACATACCAGATACTCATACAAGAATTGTTTCCAAACAATAATTTTTTGGCTTAAATGATTTTGATTTTTTTCTCTTTTAAAGTGTAATTTACACACAGTTCAAGCTATATAAATTAAATTGACTCCAACACAAAGCCCAGTTTCGCAGCACTGCTGCTTTAATGAGCTGACCGCTGCTAATGTGAACTATTCAATTCATCAAATCATCTTAATAAGATATTCTCTCATTGATTAACAGGCAGAGAATGTTATGAAGTGTTCAATCATATTTAAAAGTGCTTTAACAGGTAATAACTGGCTCTACAAAAACACTTTGAAGGTTTAATGACCAGCTTTGATTTACAATACTGTCCCTGACATACAAATAAAAGACTAAAGAATATCATGAATCTTATATTTTGGTTTTCCCCATGAAGAGCTTTCTAATGCTAAATGTTCTGCAGGTTCAAGGCCTGGCAAAGAGTCACTTCAGGTAAAACCTGTATTGATTTACCAACAAGCAAAGTTAACGCAGACGCTGACGTCTTTTATCAATCGGTTTTGTTCAATCATACATAATTGGGATACCTCAATAAACATTGATTACAGATTTGTACCTTGTTGAAATGATCAACACATGTAGTCAATAAAATGTGTTCATTTGATCATTGGATTCTTTAAAAAGCTTATAAATGGCAGATAAGCAGACCCGTTCTGTCCTGCTGTGTGCAGTGAATGCCATAGTTACAAAGGTTAACTAAGTCAACACCTCACCAGGGAGGCGTCCAGGAGGCATCCTGACCAGATGCCCGAGCCACCTCAACTGGTTCCTCTCGATGCGGAGGAGCAGCGGCTCTACTCTGAGCCCCTCCCGGATGACCGAGCTCCTCACTCTATCTCTAAGGGAGAGCCCGGCCACCCTGCGGAGGAAACCCATTTCAGCCGCCTGTATACGAGATCTCGTTCTTTCGGTCACGACCCACAGCTCATGACCATAGGTGAGGGTAGGAACGTAGATCGACTGGTAAATCGAGAGCTTCGCCTTCTGACTCAGCTCCTTCTTCACCACGACAGACCGGCGCAGAGCCCGCATTACTGCAGACGCCGCACCGATCTGTCTGTCAATCTCGCGCTCCATCCTTCCCTCACTCGTGAACAAGACCCCGAGATATTTAAACTCCTCCACTTGAGGCAGGACCTGACTCCCGACCCGGAGAGGGCAAACCACCCTATTCCGGCTGAGGACCATGGTCTCAGATTTGGAGGTGCTGATTCTCATCCCAGCCGCTTCACACTCGGCCATGAATCGCTCAAGCGAGAGCTGGAGATCACGACCAGATGAAGCCAACAGGACCACGTCATCCGCAAAAAGCAGAGACCCAATCCTGAGGCCACCAAGTCGGATCCCCTCAACACCTCGGCTGCGCCTAGAAATTCTGTCCATATAAGTTATGAACAGAATCGGTGATAAAGGGCAGCCTTGGCGGAGTCCAACCCTCACCGGAAACGAATCTGACTTACTACCGGCAATGCGAACCAAGCTCTGACACCTGTCGTACAGGGACCGGACAGCTCGTACAAGGGGGTCCGGTACCCCATACTCCCAGAGTACCCCCCACAGGAGCCCCCGGGGACACGGTCGAATGCCTTCTCCAGGTCCACAAAACACATGTAGACTGGTTGGGCAAACTCCCATGCCCCTTCCAGGACCCCAAAGAGGCGAAAGAGCTGATCCACTGTTCCGCGACCAGGGCGAAAACCACACTGCTCCTCCTCAATCCGGGATTCGACTATCCGGCGGGCCCTCCTCTCCAGGACCCCTGAATAGACCTTACCAGGGAGGCTGAGGAGTGTGATTCCCCTGTAATTGGAACACACCCTCCGGTCCCCCTTCTTAAAAGTGGGGTCCACCACCCCAGTCTGCCAATCCAGTGGTACTGCCCCCGATGTCCACACGATGCTGCACAGGCCATGACAGCCCCACAGCATCCAGAGCCTTAAGGAACTCCGGGCGGATCTCATCCACCCCCGGGGCCTTGCCGCCAAGGAGCTTTTTGACCACCTCAGCGACTTCAGCCCCAGAGATAGGAGAGTCCACCCCTGAGTCCACCAGCTCTGATTCGTCATCGGAAGACGTGTTGGTAGGATTGAGGAGGTCTCCTTTTTTCATTCCTTCTTCTCCTTACTATATGATCACCTTGATAATACACTTATCATTGGGGGTGACCTCAACATGACCTTAAACTCTGGGATGGACAAGGGGGGCGGAGCAGGGAAACACAGGGTCTGGCAGTCAGCAAGAGTTGTTAAACAATATATGGATGATTTTGGTCTTTGTGATGTCTGGTGCTCACAACACCTCACTGCTAGAGAGTACACTTACTTTTCATCTGTCCACCACTCATACTCCAGAATAGACTACTTCCTCACTAACAGCTCTATGATGAACAGTATCTCAGAAACTAAAATCCATTCCATCACTATCAGTGATCACGCACCAGTATCATTTACCCTAATTAATAAGAAAACTAAACCATCTTATCGCAAATGGAGATTTAATACATCATTACTTAAAGATCCTGATTTTATCAGTTACTTCAAACGGGAGTGGTCTTTGTATATAGAAAACAATGATATACCAGGAACATCAGCTTGTGTTCTTTGGGAGGCAGGAAAAGCAGTCATGAGAGGGAAAATAATTTCATTTTCATCACATAAGAAAAAGAAGGAGAGTTCAAAAATATCTGAACTAGAGCTTAAAATAAAATCACTAGAAGATGCCTACAAGGCTTCTCCAGAAGAGCAAGTTCTGAATCACATAAGAAAGGCTAAACTAGAGCTGAATGAAATAATTAACCAAAAAACCCAGTTTTTGCTACAAAGACTTCGCTTAGAGAATTTTGAACATAGCAACAAATCTGGAAGATTTCTCGCAAATCAATTAAAAGCAAACAAGGAGAAAACAACCATCTCCTCTGTTAAAGATTCAAGAGGAAATATCCTCCATGACCTTGATGGAATAAATGACACATTTAGGGATTTCTATAAAACATTATATTCCTCAGAAACAGATCCATCAGACAACAACATTGAGGAATTTCTCAGCTACCTCAATCTTCCAAAGTTACAACAGGATCAGGAAATGGTTTTGGACGCACCCATTTCAGTAGGGGAACTACATGAAGCTTTAAAACACATGCCCAGCAATAAAGCTCCAGGACCAGACGGTTTTCCAGTTGAATATTATAAAGAATTTTGGTCTACACTAGCACCCACTTTTTATAAAATGGTTTCAGAAATTAAGGAAAAAGGCCAAATATCTCAAAACATGAATTTGGCTAGTATTACAGTAATACTAAAACCAGGAAAAGACCCCAAACTGCCATCTAGTTATCGTCCAATATCACTAATGAACACAGATCTTAAAATAATCAGTAAAGTGCTTGCTACAAGACTAGAAAAAATAACCCCACTTATCATACATCCTGATCAAACAGGATTTATCAAGGGACGACATTCCACCACTAATACGCGCAGACTAATAAATCTAATTGATTATGCCACCATACATAACCTGGAAACTACAATAATCTCTCTAGATGCTGAAAAAGCATTTGACAGGGTGAACTGGAAATTCTTATTTGCAACATTAAGAAAATTCGGGTTTGGCTCATCGTTTATCGACTGGATAAAGATACTGTATAGCACATATGTCAAAGTCAAGGCCCGCGGGCCGAATCCGGCCCACGAATGAATTATCTATGGCCCCTGGGATGATATTTGATTAGTATTAGAACTGGCCCGCAGGCTGTAGCCACCCGCTGGTGTTTTGCACGCACCAATACTACATTTCCCACAATGCAACGGTAACCCGCGAACTCACTGCAGCGCAGCAAGCGGACCTCGGCTTCATCATTCATTAGCAGTCAGAGCAGATGTCAACTTTCAGCTACCTCCTCCCCAAAAAATGGCTAAACCGAATGTGGATGCTGAGAACAAGGGGTTTCAAGCTAGGTGGGAGGCAGAGTACATGTTCACTGAGGTAAATGGCAAACCTGTGTGTCTTCTGTGTGGAGAAAGTTTGGCTGTAATGAAAGAATACAATCTAAGAAGGCACCATGAAACGTCTAAGAAACACAGAAAGTATTGTTTTGTCTGTGTGCCATATATTTTTGCATTTTATTTTATTGTATTTTATTTATTTATTTATATTTATTTTTCAGTTAATGGACTCAGGGGGAATTGCAGATAAGAGCCATGAGAAAGAATACAACTGATTTGATTTATTCTATTTTTTCTCTTTTTACTATTTGAAGCAGTAATTGGTAGGATAATAGAGCAGCATAATATTGCATTTTCAGTTTATAATGCATGCAGTTTCATTTATGCATTTATCTTGATATAAGGAACTTATTTTGTTTCTGAAGGAAAATTGCTTTTTTGCTGTTTGCCTGTTGAAAATGTTTTCTCTTTAACTTACTGACAGAGCCATAAGAACATATTACTTTATTCATTTAATGTACAGGACATGTGATTTTTCTTTGAAGGCAGTTTGTTCTTGTCTGTGTGCCTGCTGAAAAATGTTTTCCCGATTATTCATTTAATCATTAAATAATATACTGTGTTAGGTCTTGGTTCAATAGACTACGTGCAATCATTTCAATATGTTTTAATAAACATTGAACCAATCCGGCCCTCGGCTTAAAGCCAATTTGTTTTTTTGGCCCTCTGTGTATTTGACTTTGACATCCCTGCTGTATAGCAATCCAAATGCATGCGTCAGGACAAATGATCAAACTTCTCACAGCTTCAGTTTGCAGAGAGGCACCAGACAAGGCTGTCCACTCTCCCCCTCACTTTTTGCAATCTTTATTGAACCCTTAGCAGCTAGCATTAGACACAATAAAAGACATTAAAGGCATTAACTGTAGAAATATGGAGCATAAGACCAGTCTTTATGCTGATGATGTATTACTTTTCCTTCAAAATTCACAATCCTCCATCTGTCAGACAATCACACTCATCAATAAATTCTCATCAATTTCTGAATATTCCATTAATTGGTCTAAAACCACCGTTCTGCCCATCAACTGTTCCTTCCATAATACTCCTGACACTGCTTTACAGTCAGGAAATATTAGATACTTAGGAATAAACATCTCACCCAGACTGTCAGACCTTACAAAGCTAAATTATGTCCCTCTACTAAAAACAGTTGAGGACGATCTCACACGGTGGAAATGTTTACCCATATCACTAATGGAAAGAGTTGCCACTATAAAAATGATGATTCTACCTAAAATCAATTATCTGTTTTCAATGATCCCCATTAAACCTCCATCGACCTGGTTTAAATCGTTGGACTCTCATGTCACTAGATTTCGCTGAAAAGACAAACCACCACGGATTAGTCTAAAAACACTCCAGAAGACTAAAGATAGCGGTGGCTTAGACTTGCCTAATTTCCAAAATTACTTTATAAGCAACAGACTACAATACATCTCTAAATGGCTTAAACCTAGCTATCTAGATGAACCATGGCTTAATATAGAAGAAGCTATGTGTGAGGATATGGCAATTTCAGACCTGCCATTTATCAGCACAGCTGTCAAACGCCAAAAATGCTTTAAAAGCATTAATATCAGCTCCTCACTAATGGCCTGGTGGGAATTTCTTAAACTAACCAAGTCCTTGCTTATTCCATGCAAACTGACACCTATTTGGAACAATCCCGACATCCAGCAAAACCGGAAAATGATAAACTTCCCTCAATGGAAGAATAAAGGAATTAGAACATTTAATAGAAAACGGGAACTTTCTCCCTTTTGATATAATTACTTCACGATATGAAATCAGCAGCACAAAATTCTTAGAATACCACCAACTTAAATCTATTATAGGTAAGAAATACACCCCTGATCAATTAAACTTGCAGCTACCTATCAGGGCTGCAGAATTCTTAAATCTCAATGCCCCGAAACTGTTATCCAAAATATATAGATTACTATCAAAGCTAGACGATTCCATATGTCTCCCAACTTCTAAATGGGAAGCAGACTTATCCAGTAACTTTGACCAAAATGAATGGTCACAAATCTGTTCAAATACATTTACAATGACTAAGAATTCAAACATGCAACTAATACAATTTAAAATTCTGCATAGAACTCATTATACAGGACACAGGATGTTCAGGATGGGTCTGTCACAATCAAACATCTGTCCACACTGCAATGGCAACACAATTGACAGCTACTACCATGCTTTGTGGTCTTGCCCACCTGTCCAGGAATTCTGGTTTCAGGTATGTAAAGATCTGTCAAATTGCTTCAAATGTAACATCCCTACAAACCCCAAACTGGGCCTACTGGGTCACTTGGGTGAAATTAACATAGAATTTAATTCTGCAAACTTAATCCTCACCAGTTTATGTATCGCAAAGAAAACTATCCTTCTAAACTGGAAAAGCAAACAAAGTCTGTGTATCCAGCAGTTCAGAAATCTCTTATTAGATCACATCAGTATCGAGATAATATCTGCCTCCTCAAGAGATCAGTCAGCTGAACTTTATTCCCTCTGGTCCCCTGTGATCAGCTCCATCACTTAGTATGGGGGGAGAATGTTACCTTATTGCGCTCGGGGTTGGTGGCCGGTTGGGGGTCTCTGGAGGCTGTGGGTCTGTGGTGGGCTCCTGGGGGGGGGGGGGATTTTGACTGCTCCACTGCTGGGGTTGCTAGGTTTCTAGCCCTACGGTGGACCTGGATGGGCCAGCGACTGGAGTTGCCACGCGGCGGCGTGGTGAGGTCGCTGGCGGGTGATGGGTTGGCGGGCTTGACTCCGTAACGGGCGCCTGTGCCGCCGTGGGGTGGGCTGGGCAGGGTCCCGGGCTCCAGTGCCCGTGGTTGTCCCCTGTCTCTTGGGGGTGGGGGGTCGGCTTGTGCCGGGGAAGGGGCTGGGCTGACCTGGACCTGCCGCTGCGGCGACGGGCAGGTACATGCTCTGGTGTCTGGTTGCGACCCTGGGACTTGGGGAGTGGGGGGTGTTTGATAGTGTGGATGGGATGTGTGTGTGTGTGTGTGGAGGGGTGTGTGTAGGGGGTGTGTGTTGAGGACTGGTGGCGGTACATATGTGTGTGGGCAGGGAAGTGTAATGATGCGTGTGTGGGGGGGAGTGGCGGTGGTGCATGTATACGTGTGTGCGTGGGTGTGTGTGTGTTGGGGGGTGTTGTGGTGTCTGTGGGAGGGGGGGGGGGTGATGGGGCAGGGGTGTATGTATGGGGGAGTGGGTGGTGCATGTGTGTGGTGTGTTGGTGGATAAGTGTAGATGTGATGGATGGGGGTCGGGAGGATGGTTTTGAGGGTGGGCTGAATGTGTGGCTGGGTGGACCTGTATGTGTCGGGAAGTGTGTGTGTGTGTGTGGCTGTAGGTGTGTGTGCTGAGACAGTGGCGGATGTGCGTGAAAGTGCTGATGTGTGGACAAGGAGGGGCTTCATGTCCCCAGGTGGGGGTGTCCTCTGTGAGTGAGGGGGCGGTGGACAATCGGTCTGGGATTCCCTTTCTGCCGCCCCTCCTCTTCTTTGTCCTCATGCCCCCCTTCTGCGTGTGGTGTGTTGGTCCCCTCTTGGGTCGGTGATGACTCAGGTTAGAGTCGCCGAAGGGGAAAAAAAAAAAAAAAAAAAAAAAGGATTGAGGAGGTCTTCGAAGTATTACTTCCACCGACCCACTACGTCCCGAGTTGAGGTCAGCAGCTCCCCACCTCCACTGTACACAGTATTGATGGAGCACTGCTTCCCCCTCCTGAGCCGCCGGATGGTGGACCAGAATCTCCTCGAAGCCATCCGGAAGTCTTTCTCCATGGCCTCGCCGAACTCCTCCCATGCCCGAGTTTTTGCCTTGGCAACAGCCGAAGCCGCATGCCGCTTAGCCTGTCGGTACCCATCAGCTGCCTCCAGAGTCCCACAGGCCAAGAAGGCCCGATAGGACTCCTTCTTCAGCTTGACGGCATCCCTCACTGCTGGTGTCCACCAACGAGTCCTGGGATTACCGCCACGGCAGGCACCAACGACCTTACAGTCACAGCTCCGGCCGGCCGCCTCAGCAATAGAGGCACGGAACACAGCCCATTCGGACTCAATGTCCCCCGCCTCACTCGGGACATGTTCGAAGCTCTGCTGAAGGTGGGAGTTGAAGCTCTCTCTGACAGGGGACTCAGCCAGACGTTCCCAGCAGACCCTCACAACACCTTTGGGTCTGCCAGATCTGGCCGGCTTCCTCCCCTACCATCTGAGCCAACTCACCACCAGGTGGTGATCAGTTGACAGCTCCGCCCCCCTCTTCACCCGAGTGTCCAAGGCATGTGGCCGCAGGTCTGACGATACGACTACAAAATAGATCATCGAACTGCGGCCCAGGGAATCCTGATGCCAGGTGTACGTATGGACACTCTTATGTTGGAACATGGTGTTCGTTATGGACAATCCATGACGAGCACAGAAGTCCAATAACAAAACACCATTTGGGTTCAGAGGGGGGGGGACCATGCCTCCCAATCACTCTCCTCCAGGTCTCACTGTCATTGCCCACGTGAGCACTGAAGTCCCCCAGCAGAACAATGGAGTCCCCAGAAGGAGCACCCTCCAGCACTCCCTCCAAGGACTCCAGAAAGGGTGGGTACTCTGAACTGCTGTTCGGCGCATAAGCACAGACAACAGTCAGGACCCGTCCCCCCACCCGGAGGCGGAGGGAAACTACCCTTTCATCCACCGGGGTAAATCCCAACGTGCAGGCACCAAGCTGGGGGCTGATGAGAATGCCCACACCTGCTCAGCGCCTTCCACCATGAGCAACTCCAGAGTGGAAGAAAGTCCAGCCCCTTTTGAGGGTACTGGTTCCAGAGCCCAAGCCATGCATCGAGGTGAGTTCAACTATATCTAGCCGGAACCGCTCAACCTCGCGCACAAGCTCAGGCTCCTTCCCCACCAGAGAGGTGACATTCCACGTCCCTAGAGTCAACTTCTGCAGCCGGGGATCGGACCGCCAGGGTCCCCGCCCCTTGCTGCCGCCCAGCTCACATTGCACCTGACCCCTACGGCTCCTCCCGCAGATGGTGAGCCCACCGGAGGTGGGGCCCATGTAGCCCTTTCGGGCTGCGCCCGACCGGGCCCCATGGGCGAAGGCCCGGCCACCAGATGCTTGCTCTCGTACCCCACCTCCAGGCCTGGCTCCAGAAGGGGGTCCCGGTAACCCGCGTCTGGGCAAGGGAACATTCATGCCCAGGTTGGTCGTCATCATAGAGGTCGTTTTATTTAGTCTATTTATTTTATTAGTTCTATAGAAATATTTCTAAAATAATATATTTTCATATTTATATAATATAAATATTCTATATAAACTGACTAGTATAATTGTATTGTCTTGTTTATCATTGGGGAAACGTACATGTACTTGTATGAATGAAATTTTATGTTGTACTTGTTTATTCTTCAGTGAGTGGCAGTATGTTGGTGACTCTCCTAATCTCCACCTAAGTGGCAAAATTGCAACTACACTATCTTAACTTAATAATATACTAGAAAACAGCCTTTAAATAGGCGTCCACTGTAGTGGACATGATGCATCAAAGGGCTATTAGTGTATGTAAAATGAACGTAGGACTATATGGAAATCACCATGTGGGTGTAGTTGAGCTGCTGGGTGGAGGTCTGCGCTCTCTTAATGCTTTTTTTAGTTTACGTGGTTTTGTAAATGTCCGAAAGCTTCTTTAACTAATCTGTTGCAACTTTCTTCCATGCATTTCAGCCACAGGAGGCCACATTTCAATAACAGGCTAAAGAAGATTTTGGAAGGAGGGGGTGGGAGGGTAAGGACATATTTGCAGAAAAATTTAGCAAAAGGTCAAAATCTTAATTTTATTTAGTAAGTTCTTGGTTTAGGACTTTGAATGAGTGCACAGGTTTCTTTTCTGGGGAAAGAAGCTAAACTTTCAAATCAAACCTAATTTCAGGCACTGATAAAACATTTATCTCCAAAGTAGCTGACTAATACAGAGATGATATCATTACTCTTGTGTTTCCACGGCAAGCAGGAGCAAATCCAACCCACAGCATGACAGAACCTGCAGCATGATTTATTTCAAATACAGGCTTAATTTTATCATCCATATTCAGGCTGGTTCTTTGAATCCCTGTGGAGCCACATACTTTGGTTTCCCCCATCCTCAAAAGACTGCAGCTTCTATGCATTTCCCAAACTTAGCTAATGCCCTCTACTTATGCTCATTTATAAATAGTTTTCAGGCTGCAGCAAGTTGTACAAACAGAAGTTGTACAAAAGTTGAAGCTTTTGCAGTTTTGTTGTACTTTGTTTGTCCCAGAATATCCAGAAACCCCCAGTGGGATCTTTAGCTTCTCACCTGACAGCAGCTTTATTAAATGACCTATAGTTTTTGGGACCAACATGGATTTTAATAATATCATTTCTAATGATATTTAATTCTATATTAAGTATTACATTTTCACATTATATACATTTTAAAATGTCAAAAGCATTTTTATTAAAGTTTCTTTAGCCCTGTTTTATGTTAGTTTTGTCACAAGATAAGTTTGTTTAAGGCATTTTAAGACTTGATCGGAGTAAAATCAGATGTATTGATCACAAAAGTGACATCAGCTCTTGTCCGTTGCTGGTTCGACTGCACTCAGACCCTTGCACCCACCAGCTGAAGTGTTGCTAGAGAGGAAGATAATGGTTAAGACAGCCCCCCCTCCCCATGACCCCTCACCCCTCCTGCACACTGACAGCCCCACAGAGCTCCTTCAGCTACAGCCTGCTGCATTCATACTGGAAACCAGCACTGCTCTCAGCAGACCACAAACACATTCATTCATTCATTCATTCATTCATTCATTCTCTATACCACTTAGTCCAATTCAGGGTCACTGGAAAGCTGGAACTTATCTCTCAGGTGAGCGGCGGGTTACACACTGGACAGGTCACCAGTCCATCACAGAGCTATACAAATTCAATACCAGTTATTAATGTACATATTTATTTTTTTATCTTTTTATATTAATCTTATATGTTGACAACAAATAGGTTTCTGGGGGAGTGTGTGAAGTTTAATCCACCATCCAAAGACATGCATGTTAGGTTAACTGATGACTAACTTGTCCGTCGGCGTGTGAATGGTCGTTTGTTTCTCTGTGTTAGCCCTGCAATGGACTGGCAACCTGTCCAAGGTGTACTCTGCCTCTTGCCCAATGCTTGCTGGGAACAGCTCCAGCTTCCCAGCGACCCTTGGACCAAGCCAGTGTTTCTCAATTCCAGTCCTCAGGCCCCCCCTCCCCTGCATGTTTTAGACACGTTCCTCCTCCAAAGCAACTGAGTCCGATTGTTGCACATCTTCATCAAGTTCTTTGCAGCCTGATAAAACTCCATTTCATTCAGGTGTGTTAAAGTAGGGTTGAAAACATAAATGCATTAGACAAGCAGGACCTGCTGCCCTGGACAAAGCAGTTAAGAAAATATATGAATGAATGTCACTTTCAACCAAAACAAAATGTAAATGAAAAGTTCTGTGTTCCACTGAAGTTTTTTTTTTCCTTCAGTTTTAGCCCTTCTCAACACACAAACACCAAGAATAACTTAATTTAGGCCTTTCATTTTGGTCACACGTTTATTTTTGTGTGTGCATGCGTGTGTGTGTGTGTGTGTATAATATTTAGAAATCTTTCAAACTAACCATTAAACTTGTGATTAAAAACGCATATGTATACCTTTCCTGACAGAATCTGTATTTCATCACACTGTCAGATTATCATTGTACAGCATAATAACTATAAAAGTTTTTTATCGCTAACATTGATTTTTTTTTTTTTTTTTTTTTTTTTTTTTTTTTTTGCTACCTCAACTGTACAGTAGTATTACTGCCATAAATAAGACCTTGTGATAAAGTTAAAGCACAAGCGGCGACAGACTTTCTCCCCGCACTGATATCTTAGTTTATTAAGTCTTACCCAGCAAATAGTTTAAAACTGATTATTAAGATTTTATTGGGTAAAACATTTTTATTGCAATTTATTTAATTCACGTTTTAGATCAAGTCTGATCAAACAGTTATTTAAAGGTTCAAACATACATATATGAAATGTAAGTAACAAGTTCAACACACACAAAAAAAAAAAACTCAACAAAGATTAGAGCGAGGAGAGGACACAGGAATTTATTACGACTTTTACTTAAGAGTCAGCTCTTTTTCACTGATCAGACATCTGATGAGAAGTACTTTAAACTCATGGAAATATGCTTAGTTTAGTGTACTTTATTTGGATGCTTGCCTAGCAGGAGGCAACGGAAAGTAACTTCGTACATTTATTCAAGTATTTCATCTGAACGCAACTTTGGGGTACTTGTTCATTAACTTTTCATATTTTAAGTTACCTTGAAAGTTTACACCATCACGTCAGACATGGAATTATGCACGTTATACTTATTAGTCGTTCTTACTCCTTAAGGACCTGGCCTATTTGGTAAAGGTTAAGCTACAGTGACTTTGTACATTTATGGAAATAAACCTGCCTGAGCATTTCTAGTAGTTAGTTTGGGTGTCTCGTCTCGTCTCGTCTTCGTGCCGCTTATCCGTGGTTGGGTCGTGGGGGCAGCAGCCTAAGGGAAGTCCCCCAGCAGAACAATGTAGTCCCCAGAAGGAGCACCCTCCAGCACTCCCTCCAAGGACTCCAGAAAGGGTGGGTACTCTGAACTACTGTTCGGTGCATAAGCACAGACAACAGTCAGGACCCGTCCCCCCACCCAAAGGCGGAGGGAAATTACCCTTTCATCCACCGGGGTAAACCCCAACATGCAGGCACCAAGCTGGGGGCTGATGAGAATGCCCACACCTGCTCAGCGCCTCCCACCATGAGCAACTCCAGAGTGGAAGAAAGTCCAGCCCCTCTCGAGGGTACTGGTTCCAGAGCCCAAGCCATGCATCGAGGTGAGTCCAACTATATCTATCCGGAACCGCTCAACCTCGCGCACAAGTTCAGGTTCCTTCCCCACCAGAGAGGTGACATTCCACATCCGTAGAGCCAGCTTCTGCAGCCGGGGATCGGACCGCCAGGGTCCCCGCCCCTTGCTGCCGCCCAGCTCACACTGCACCCGACCCCTACGTCTCCTCCCGCAGATGGTGAGCCCACGGGAGGTAGTTTGGGTGTGTAAAACCCAAACTGAGTCTCAAATTTTGACAATTTCATTGTTGTTATGTTATCATTTACCAATATCTCAGCTATTTGCAAAAAAGAAAACATTTATTCTAATTATTGTTGTCCAAAACAAAGTGAGAAATACAAAAGAAATAAATTCTCTGGCTTCTCTCTTAGTTAGAACTTGAAAAGGTTGAATATGTTTTTGTGTAATTGGTACTTTAAACATTTAGATGGCATCATGTTGCAAACATTTAGGTACTCCTCCAGATGGTTTTAATGCCTCAAAAAAGTTATCAGCTTCTTTAATTTAAGTAGGAGTCCACCTCTTTCCTCGTGAATAGAATAGGCGATGTTATCTGTAAATACGCAGATTTTACTCAACACACAACCACATTGCCTGCTGTGTTTCCTGTTACCCTCCTGCAATGGCAAGTTTTAATATCTGGTTGAGTGCTTCCAGCATTTTTGGGCTTTTGACATCTTGGGATTAACTTTAAGTTTTCAGCTCCAGCAAATAGTGAGAAGGCTTCTCACATCATGTTCAAACAATCCACCATTGGTTAAAATCTGACAAATTATAAAAGGTTTTCCACTTCTGAAAATCACTTTTTGACTCATCTGGTGTTTCTCTAAAGAGAACAAACGAGTTTTTCCTCCAGCAGATGCAACATAATGGTATAATAACCATGTTGTTATACTTTATTACTTATTTGTGACTTTTTTGACAGGACTTTTAATAATAATGGGGCTATTTGATATTGCTGTATTGATTGTGTTTTTTAAAGTAGTAGAACTGCTTACTTCCTTCAGTACTGGTAGGAGGCAGTAAAGTGTAGAAGAACCATACTGGTATCACTTTTTGGACTTCAATCTTCTGTTGTCCTTGCCAAACCAGATCTGCTAGCAGCAGATAATGTTGCCTCCAAGAGCATGTCCAGAGCACCTCATTTCTTCATGGCTCCAGAATATTTTACTCTCATGCAAACTTCCTTGTGCAGCTAAAGCCTTAAAGTAGCACAATGTAGCTTAAAGACCTTAAATATGTGTGCTGCTAATTCATTTTGATGGCGACCTGATGTTCATTATGTACATTCTTGACATTGTTGATACCCTGAAGCGTCTCATAGCTGAAAAAGTGCATTTAACCAAATGTTCTTCTGGGACACTGGGTCATTTTCCAGTAGTATTTTGCTTTATTGCATTGTGTTACCAGCCAGCAGCTGGATATCAACACACTGGTCAAGAGATTCATCAATGAAACATAAGAAGAAAAAAAAAAGTTTCATTTATTTTTATATGTGTGTGTATATATATATATAATGAATATTATTCAGGAAAATGTAACTGAGTACATTCATACAAAAATTTGGTCCAAAACCAACAGCAGAAAGTTAATATAAATGTAATTAGATAATAAAATGTAATAATAGAATTTTATAGAAACTGTATTTAAATTAATTGAATCACCAATACAAGTTGAGTTTACAGGGGAAGAACTCCTATTTAAACAAGTACATTTCCTTCGAGGTGTGTTACATCTCTCTGCCAAAGGGTTTTGAAATTCCATATAATGACAAACAGCGCCGCCCTGTGGTGGCAGGTCAGACTTCAGAAAGGCTGTTTCATGTATTAAATCTCAGCATCAACAACCACGCGTGACTTAAAGATGGTTTGCGTAGCCCTCTCCGTCCTTTGCAAGGTCCACAGTTTTGGTATGCTGGGTTTGTACAGAAGCATACAGGTCAGACACAGTAGACAAAGCATCGGTGTGGCCATCATCTTGCCTCTCTGGCTCTGATGGCTCTTCTAAATGCACCACATCTGAGTAATGAATCTGCGGAGAGCTACGCCCGGACTGGACCCTGGGAGCCTTAAGGGTCAGGTTCGCATAGCAGTCTTGACTTTTGGACTAAAAGCAGAAACAAGGAGAAAAGACAATTTTTTTTGGTTAGTTTCTGGACAACATCCTTCCCTCCCTGAGTAACCTGAAAATGTATTTAAAGTTTTCATTTCACAATAGATGTTGGAAAGGAAAACTGTAAAGATTCTACCTGAGAGTCAGAAACGAGCCTCTGTGGAGGTATTACAGATGAAGAGGTGAGTGATGAGCGCAGAGGATCAGCTTCTGTGTACACACCCACTGCCCACTCTGTGGATAACAACATGATCTATAAAATGATATTAATGCATAAAGGTACCTGCACACATACACACACAAAGCACTTACCAGCCTCTCTGTAGCTTAAGTTTCCATATATGGGATTTTCTTCCATGTGCCTTGAACTCTGACTGAAATTTGTCAGAAAGAGATTAAAAAAAAAAAAAAAAATGCATAAATTAAACGTTTTAAAATCTTTTTTTTTTTCTTGTCCTTTGTGTAAAAGAACACTACATACCGTCTCTTTGTCCTAGGGCAACATCGTCTTTTTCCTTTAACAACATAAAGAACAATATAGTTTCTGTTACCTGCATGAATTTCCTTTGTTTTCTGTGGATGTTTAAAGCAAGAAGTAAAGTTACCTGAGCAAAATCTTGAAATACACCAACAAAAATTACATGATAATGAGATGACCAGAATTATGCTGAGAGTTATAGCTATTCCTTGAAAACATGCTGGAAGCTGAATCGAAGATAACTCTGGAGAAAAGAAAAAAGAGAAGCAGGGATAGATTTAAAATACATAAATTAAAGTAATTAAAAGCTCCAGCCTCATTAGGTGGATAATCCTCTGCAAATAGGATCTAATGTGCAATCTGTCCTATCATCAGTTGTCTTGTAATTAGAATAAAAGATAAGAGGCTTTGTGGGGGGATCTCAACTCACCAACAGGTTGCTCCGTTCACACAAGGAGTAAAGACCAGACGGACCACTTACAAAAAAATCCTATCCTATCATACAATGAGGTGTTAACCACACTTGAACCACCATCACACGTACAGTAGGACTCAGTTCATTTTTCATACTGGCAAAGGTTTCTCATAAAAATATCTAAATTACATGCAGAACTATTATATTCAAAAGGTTACTGAAGCAGTAGCAAAAACACCACAACAAACTAATCATTCGCAATGTTTGCAGTCGTTAAGTTTTAAAATAAAGTTTCAGATAAATTACATGAGCAGACACATTATGGATATAGACTCAAAGATGAGTTAGTTAGAGCTATACTGGACCTAATGCAGGACTTCAAAAAGAGACTAATTATCTTTTTAAAGCAGTTTCAAGTGGAAACTTCTAGTCAGGAGGGAGGTCAGTCAAAGTTGGACAAAACACAGACAGAACATAACCTGCAACCTGCATCCTGTGGTCTGACGCAGATTACTTACACAAAAAGTTTGCTCTCACGTCAGCAGAGGAAAATGTGGTTTTACAGAGACACTGCAGGCATGGAGTATGAACCGCGTTAGTGCTGCAGGAATACAAGCTCAGCAAAGCATGTTTGGTGCACTTCCTACCTCAAAACCTATTTTGAAAGCGTGTTTGCTCTTTATCATTGCAAACTAAATTTAGCAAGATTTATGCATGGAGTAATGTCAGCGCACCACTATATTATACTAGAGCTATCCAAACTGTTCTGGAAAACATTACCTGTTCATTTCATTTCAGTTTCACTGGCATGAGCTGTTTTTGGAAATATTTTAGGCATGAAAAGCCTAAAAGTCATGTGGGCTGCCAATATTGTCTAAAAATATGAAATATAAGAATACTGCTGATCTTTCGAGCAATGCAGTCAAACACTGTGGCAAAATGAACCAAATTTTCAAGATTCCAAAAGGTTTTGTGCTTAAATTTGGTGACTTTCTATTTTCTTCTGTTTACATTATATGAAAAGTTCATAAACAGGATATTGCACCAATACAGCACAAACACACTGCAAGGATGTAGAAGGTGGTTGGTTACAAAGTGGACTTTCATACAAGACAAGACATCAATCCCGAAACTCATCCACAACTCTTCACTTATTGGCTGTGCAGTGAGTTGTGATTCTTTCTTTCTTTCTTTCTTTCTTTCTTTATTCAGACTCTAGGTCCATTAAAAATAAATAAATAAATAAATAAATAAAAAAAAAATACAGACATACAAACATTTATAAAATAGACAAGTGTGCCAGTGCTTTCACATAGCAGACTGATATCTCATGGTACTGAAAGAGGGCTGGGTGAACATTCTTATAATCTAATTACAATATCCATCAAGACGACATATAAATTCAAACATCAATCATCTCAAAAGAGCATGAAATGTAATAAGCTGTGCATTACAAAAAAGTTCCCAAGCACTACGCCATCTTGGTTTCCCCAGAAGAATACGTAGACAATCATTATATGCAACCTGAAGTTTACGGATGGTCGCTTTTTTAAAATTACTCCATAAAGGTGCAGCATAAAAAGGAGTACAAAAGGCCCTAAAAAGACCCACTTTAATCTTGTCTGAACACCTGAAAAATTTTCTAGTCAGCAATTGATAGCAGATTGATTATGTACGAACGATAATCAAAGATAGGTTTTTGATTAAGGCTGAAATAAAAAGATATGGAAAGGGTTGACATCACATCACCAACATGTATCCTGATATAGAATAAATAATAAAGTTTTCAGTATATTTCAAGTGAAGTGGTCTCTTTCAAAGGCTCAGCTGATCAAGTGATCATTATTTATTATCTATTTATTATCTGTATAATTTATATACCACATCATTAGTTTATCATGTTTTTTGGAAGTTGTTTTTCTATATTTCTACTGAAATACAATTCAAAAGGCAATATCATGATTTTGATAACTTTTGCTGTTTTTATTTATTACTTTAAACAATTTCACTTTATTTTAGACAGCTGTTTTTTCCTTTTTTGTTAATGAAAGGGTAAGTTATTATTAGATGTGACAACCAATATATATCATAATTTCAGGCGGACAATGTGGGCTGGTATCCTGCAAGTTTTTGCTGTCTCTACGCTTAAAAAATCTTGACTGATATTAATATGTCATTGTGAAGAGGTTGATAAGAAGCTGCTGGATCCATTTGATTGGAATCAAGTGTGTTGGAGTAAGGAAACAACAAAAACCTGCAGGATACTGAGCCTCTAAGACCGGAGTGTGAAACCCCTGCTGTAGGCTGTTTATAGTCGGTCATTGAGGGCTGCTGTCCTGCAGGTTTTTAATGTATCCCTGCTCCAACACACCCATATCACAGTAAATTGAACCAGCAGCACAACGACTCCTTCATTTGTTTCAAATGTCTTTGAGCAGGGAAACACAGAAAACCTGCAGGACTGTGGTTCTGTATGACTGGACCTGAGGGGGGATTCTCACTGTTACCTAAATATAAAAGAAATCGACAAACGGATAGAAGAAAAAGAGAAAATTTAAAAAAACAAAAACAGTGCTGAAATAAGAATCTTACAGAATCTGCAGCTTTTCTAGGAAGTCTACAAAAACCCCCAGAAAAAACTGAAAATCTCGTATCTACAAACAAAAACTTTTTACAAGTTGTGATGAAGAAAATGTGACAATCATTCCCTTTTTGAATTATTTGTGAAAAGTCTTATGGTGATTTTAAAATGATAAAATCACCGTTGTGATCGAAGCTTTATTTAATCTATTGTATGCAAATAATGATAAAATGCAACAAGACTTTTACAATACATTTAGAAGTGATAGACGTGAAGGTTTTCAGTTGATTATGTCTGATACGCTCTACATCCATTTTAATGTGTGATGACATTAATTAATTTTTGCAAACCGTGGGTGCCGAAGTTTGGGATCAACTACTCTGCAACTTTTAGATGCAACCCTCCACCAACACATCTGAATCAAATGAATGTCACAAGCTCTGCAAAGCTAAATGGCATTCAGATGAGGGAATTCAGACTTGGATTCAGGCATGCTGAAGGGATGCATCAAAAAGTTGCAGGATTGTAAATCTCGATGTCTAGAGTTGCACCCCTGTTGTAAACCATGTTACCAGAGGATTTTGTGACATTTCTAAAGAAAGAAAATAAAACTTGTAGCTGTGTAAGTGTATTATACAAAATCGAATGACATGAGCACCTGCATCACCAAAGCATGCAATTCACAGTCCAAGTCCCTTTTCTCTGTCTTCTCTTTGCATGCACATTAAATTTGCATTTATTTTTGGATTAAAGAGTAATTGTTCAATTAAAACATCATACTGAACATCATGACTGAAGTCCAGAGTTAGCTCCTGCGACCTCTGATGACCTCTCCATCAACAACTGATTAAAACGTGTCTTCTGCTGATTTTCTGATTTTCAAGTCTCATAAAATTTTAACAAATTTTTTCTCAAACCAAAAACAAAAAAGTGGACAAAATGTGGAAAAGCAATGAATGAGCGGAAAGAGTTTTAACAGTAAATATGTAAAATGCAGATTAATAAAACGTCATATAACAAATAGCTGTTTAATCCACTGTTAATCCATCGTCATCAGTGTCTCATTTGTACAAAAAGAGGCTGATCTCTGATTGTTATTAAAAAAAAAAACTTAAGGTTTTTCAGTTTTTTTCTACATATTGTTGCAAAAACTAAGTTTCCAACATGTCAAGTTTTAGAAACTTTATGTTTATCTTTATTTGTAAGTCAACTATTAAAGCTCGAAAGTGAATCTATGACACGAGTGTGCTTAGTTTTACCTCTATGATCAAAATGGTAAATCAGATTCACCATGTGAGTAAAAAAGGCCTCCCCTCTGCTCTAGTTCTCACCCCTTGCACATACACTTATAAATAACATGCAGCCAAAGCATGAAATGTGCCTTTAAACATCAGTCTTTATGTTCAGATTTGAAAAGAATGTTTTACAATCAGGTCTTAAATCTCATATTAACTCTTCGGCTTCATATAAAAATTAAACATGTTTCAGCAGTTCAAAACTTACAAATGACATTTTTCTTCTACCTTCATTTAAGACTTACTGCATGTCGTTGTCGTGTTTTCCATGGCTTGAAGCTTTAACCAAGAAACTGTTTTTCTTCCAATTAATAAACTAAACAAACTACAACTACTTCGGGCACACGAATCCACAGATGCTGTTACATGGTTATGCTTGCGCAATATGATTCCTCTGCAGATAATCGTCTGTTTTTTGGTTTGTTTTCTTTTACAACGGGCTGTTACAGGATGTATGCTCTTTGCAGAAAGCCACAACTTTTTTTAGACGAAGTACAAAAGGAACAAGTAATGAAGCTATCAATTTGATCTGACAATGCAAAGAACAATGTTTGTAAGAGTCAGAGGAGGTTATTTTACATGTAATTTATCCTTGAGGGAAGTATTTCATTATTTCTATGAGATATAAAGCTTGTCATATTTCATTAAATGGGAAAATACCTTCTATTTTAAGAAGCTACCACATGCATCCTGTTAGGTTATGACAGTAAAAGAAACGTATTGTAAGCCAAACAGTGTGATGCTGCACAGCAGTGAATTAAAAAGTTGCACAAATCATTTATGCACTTCTTGATTTACCAGCTGAAAAACAGGATGCTCTTCATAACGGAAACTTTGCTATCTTTTGTCTAATGATGTTGAAAATGTCTCATATAATGGTCACGCCAAACTTAACAGAAGAATCCAAAGAAATTATTATGCATGAAAATTCAGGACTTGAGTGGGTGGTGATCAGTCATACATGAAGTTCATTCACTTCAGGACAATATCTTCACATTCTAATAACACTAATATGTCGAGTTACTGATAGGATGTGTTTCAAATTAACCACAGATCCCATGATTCATCCTGCATGGTGGCATAGTGGTTAGCACTGTGGCCTCACTGCAAGAAGGTTGCTGGTTTGATCCTTGGCTGGGGCAAGGTTTGGTCAGTGGCCTTTCTGTGTTTGCATGTTCTCCCTGTGTGGGTTCTCTCTGAGTACTCTGGTTTCCTCCCACCATCCAAAGACATGCATGTTAGGTTAATTGGTTACCCTAAATTGCCCTTAGGTATGAGTGGTTGTTTGTCTCTGTGTGTCACTGCAATGGACTGGCAAGCTGTCCAGGGTGTACCCTGCCTTTTGCCCAATGACTGCTGGAATAGTCTCCAGCTTTCCCGTGACCCTGAATTGGATTAAGCAGTTTAGAAAATGAATGAATGAATCCCATGAAATACCTGTTCAACCAGTCGTGAGTTGGTCTTTAAAAAAAACTTTACCACTGGCAGTGACTGAATGTTAAAATAATTATTAAAAAGGAACAACTGGAATGAAGCTGAGATCCTTTAATGGTCGTGGCTGCAAAAATGGTTGGGATGGGACCACTCTCGGAGTGGCTCAAACCACGCCAACCATGGTAGCAACGGTCATATCAGCTGCACTCCGACTGCTTCTGCATTCAGAACTGCTGTACTGTCAGTTTAGTATGCGCTGTCAGATCAGCATACATGTAGCAAAAACTGAAATTTATATCTGTTAGACCAGCATATGCTGTAAAATCAGCATACCCTTACTGTAAGACTCCCCTGGTTTGTCTGTTTATCTGTTAAATCAAAATCAAAATCTGAAAATGACCATGGTAACAAATAGCATAGCCTTTGTTGCCAATGAACAATCGATAACACTATAAAAACCAAACTTTAAGACCTCAACAAAGTGGGGAGTACACTCTTTGTGGATCATCTTGGGCATTTTTCACATTTTCTCTCTGAACAGAAGAAATAAAATCAGTTATAAAAGTCAGATATGTAATGGATTGGAAGTATAAAAAGCTTTACTCTTGTTGTTAGCATATCAATAACGCATTGGTCAGCATCATAGTGCAACATGTTGTAGGAGAAACAGTAGTCCTCCACCTTCTCTGGAATGTAAACAGACGGTGAAACTGGGCAAAAAGGCCTAAAGTTGGGCTCAACTTGTGTCTGGGTTTACTCCATGTCCTTTGCTGCGTTGTGATCATTTAGATCTATTATTATTACCCCTTAACTTACTCTTTAATTTATACATTTTACTGTCAACATTTAACTATTATGTGGAGTGTTTTGGACTATTGCAAAAATGACACTAAATTCAAAAATCTACATATCTGAAATTGATGGTTAAGAAAAAAAAAGTTCTTTGCTAAATGTCTAGTGCTTCTCTCACGACTACTCGATTACATTTTTGAAGTAACAGTGTGTCCAAAAGTGCATTTGGCTTTCCAAAGAAATTCATAAACTACAAACTGTGTAAACACACCGTCTTGCAATTATCACTAAAAACACCAATTTGCTGGCTATTTTTTGGAGTAGAAAGCTTGCCAGGCGTAGCAACAGTAACCATGGGAGGCGGGGCTTGGTGAAGGGTCAATTGTCAGTCATCACACTCAGATGCAGGATTTATATGTCATGATCTGATATTTCGTGTTTTTCTTTAGTACTGGTTTCCTGTTTTGGTTTTTAGTTTTCCATGTTTAGTTCTCTCATGTCTAGGTTCCTGTTTATTAGTTAACCTAGTTTGATTTTCTGATTCATTTCAACTAGGTCTAGTTACCTTCTCTGTGTATTTATAACCCTTAGCTCAGTGTTTTTCAACCTCTTTTGAGCAAAGGTACATTATTTTCATTGAAAAGATTACAGGGCACACCACCAAGCAAAAATGTTGAAAAATTAAACTCTGTAGCCTGTTTTAGCAACATGAAGTAATTCTTGTCAAAATGTCTCGAATAAGAATCAAGTAAACACAAGGAAACGGCCTTTTATGACGTCTGCAATCCTGTGTCTGTTTGGATGAGCACACAGCTCTTTTTTAGACAGGTAACGTAACATTTGATGATGTCCCACGGCACACCTGACAATCTCTAAAGGCACACTAGTGGTTGAAAAACACTGCCTTAGCTTGTGTTCTCAGTTGCTGGATCATTGTGTTTAGTCCTTTGTTAGCCATGTTAGTAAGTTCAGGTGTTTTTTGTCATGACTCCTGTATTTTCCCGCCTTCAGTGTTTTGGTTTACTTCGGAATAAACATCTCTGCATCTCTGGCTCCCGTCTCTGCATTTGGGTCCTCACCTCCAACACTTATCGTGACCTTATATCCATGATGGGGACTGAGACACAGCTCTCCGGGAAGATGAACTTGTTACACCTAACAAAATGCACTTGGAAACAACTTTTGTAATAAAAAAAAATGCCAACAGGAATTAGGTTTGTGTTGTCTTGTTGTAACTTACATTCAACATATTTGAAGTACTAATGTCTGGGAAGAATCGTTTAAGTTTTGGAAAGCAAACAGTGTAGAAAAGGTTAAAATGGTAAACATGACACTGCATGTTTCGTTGTATGATCCTCAAAGTTCAGATTGTTATTCAACACCGTGCAGTTTCTTTGCAGCAGGCTTGATGTGAAACATTAGAAGTCCAGCAGATTACAAAATTTCTTTATTTTCTGAAATCTTTTTTTTTTTTAAGTTTAGTTTAGTTTAGTTTAGTTCAGTCAAATATTACATTTAATGTCCTCATTGAAAGGACATTAAAAGGAGTTTAGATGAAGGAAGCTTTCAGACATCCACCGTTTAACATCTTATACTCACGTGAAGCTCTCAACTTTCCAGGCTTTCGTCAGTTTGAGACTAAATCCCCTTGAGTTTTAATCTGTATTGTCATAAAACAGCAAACACAATACAGATTACATAAAAAAATATACCATTTTATTCCTTTTTACATGTTGGAAACTATAATCTATCGGATACATTAGAGGTTTTCAAAGCTTAAGGCAGGCTTCTCATGGAAGGTCCAAACCGAATGTTTCTGATATCATTGAACAGCTCAGATTACTTTGCTGTGAAGGAAATTTGAGTGAAATTAATTGCTCAAGAATGCTTCTTCCTTCTTCTGAGCCTAAAGAGGTCAGGACTGAACTTGTCGGTCCTGACAGCTTTCCACCAGGGTGCTGTGGAAAAATTCCTCACTTCCTGTATCACCGTGTGGTACAGCAACTGCTCAGCTGCTTGCTGAGAGTGGTGAACAGCAGCAGCCTGCCCACAGTGAGCGACATTTACAGCAGCGGGAGGAGGAAGAGAACCTCCTGCATCATGAGGGACCCCACACATCCTGCAAACAGCCTGTTTATCTACCTCCTATCAGGCAGGATGCTACACATCACCAGAGCCAGAACCACCAGGTTCGCAACCCTGAAGACAGTTAAACTTAAGTCACAACTGAACAACAGTCTAGATGGTGTTCTCTTTATGTTCAGACTCATTGGCAGTAATACTAAGGCTGCTATGTGTTGTAATATTATGTGCAATAAACTGTATTATCATTATATGCAAATATCTCACTCTACCACTTAGCAGTACAATACACTGTTTACATCACAATACTTTTACGCATAACTTTCCATTTTATTCGTTGTGTGTTTTTTACCATTTTCAAAAAAATGATTGTTTTGTTTGCGTTTGTCTTCTTTGTTCCCTCATGGTATACATGTTTTTAAAAACAATACAGAATCTTTCATCTTAGCCATGTTTGCCAAATTCAGACTGAAGTAAATGCCTTTAAATAGACAATTAATTTTTTAAAGGTAGTGTGGGTACGTCACAGAGCAAAAGTGTGTGACTGTATGAGGTGGTTAATCATCATAATGCTGATTCTATAGGCACCCATGAGATTAAAGATGTGAAAGACACTATGGTGGGGTTTTTTTTCCTTAAATTTATCTAAGAAAATGCTTATTATGTCAGACCTCTTTTTGCACCTTTGTGTACCTGATGAAGAGTGATATTTTAGCACAACTTCCCCCAATTATAACATAAAAGTCATCTATCAAAAGCTTTATGTTTTATATATAAAACATAAATACATAACATTAAAAAAAAAAAAGCTAAATTACCTGCCTGTGATAAAAATCAACAAAGAAAAGGATAACAGTGAAACATGTGTCAGCAGATAGCAATTAAAGAAAAAAGGTTAGTAGTAGTAGTAGTAGTAGTACACACACCTACGTGGTGCTAACAGAAGTGGTCAGTACCGGTTTTCATCATACAGTCCATGGTTTTCTTATGGAGCACGGATCTGAAAAGTTTAATATAAACAGATAAACAGCACAGGGAAGAATTTGCAATAATAAATGTGAACTTTGGACACAAAAAATTTAATAAAGTCATAAACAGGTGCGGGTTTGAATGAGTGATTAAATCATACCTTATCATTTCTCAAAATCCCCAGTTACTAGTGAATGCAGCACGGACCTCCCAGAGGCGTGGCCAACGTATCTTAGCTCCGCCCCCTCTCCGACTCGCTCTCTCTTCTGCTAAACGCTGATGTGTTACTAGCGTCAGACCTCAAGTCTGCAAAAATGTTCAATTTTGGGTCAAAATTATTGCTCCTTTTTCTCCTGGCTTTCCCTTGTGGCCTAATAACTGTTGGTAAGAGGCTTCTTTCCCCCCTTTTGTTAACTTTGAAGCAGAAAAGGTTCTTTCGTCTCTTCATTATAGAGTTATTCCATATTGACGTGGCACACTCCCACAGTCCTGTCAGACAACTTTATTCACCGTTTCTTCAACTCGGTTTACAACTAATGGTCAGAAATACTTTTACGGAACCGAACAGATGTTGTTGCTTGTTTCTCCTTGGGTTGAATGGAGTATATCTTTGCTGAACAGCTGCTGATTCTTTAGTATTTGCTTATAAAATGATAATTCCGTTTAAAGTTTTGTGTTGCTTTTGGAGCTGCAGAGGTGATTTCATCCAGATGTTTTAAATCCAAGAAGCTGAAACTACTGCCAGCAGCTCCCTCCTGCTGGGACACGTCACCGTTGATAAGATGGGAACTTCTGTTTTATTTTTCTTCCCACTGACCCACATTCAAATTAGGGTTTTGATTCCTTTGCTGGGTGTTGTATGGATCAGGAACACTTATTTTTGTGCCAAAAACAGATTAAAACAGTCATTTTAATTAACTAAATACATTTGAAATGTCATATTTAAATTACATATGGTCATTGATTTGTTAATATACGTGTTGATATATTTATGTGATATTTCTCAAGCATGCTTTTTAAGATTATTTAGTAAAGGTCTGTTCAGATGTGCTTTCTACAGGCTCATTCTATGCATTATTTGTGGAAGCTGGCATGCAAACTCATCTTTAGCATCCCCCGTAAAAATATGGCTGTGAACAGATGTCTACAACTTTGATCTGAACTCTTTCCATACAATTATTTTTTTCACTAAACCTGACAACACTGACAGATGTTGTCAAGCAAACAGCATCTATTAGCAGAAGCCACTATGATATAATATTTTAATTACATGAATAAAAAGCTGAAAATGAGAATCACATTGTTGTAATCAAGGGGTTTTCCTTTCAATAAATTATCAATAAATTATCAATTACAGTTCCATAATATATCATTTCTACACCACATGATTTTGGATGTTATATCATGCAATAGCAACTAAATTCCTGCATTTTGATCCAGTCTTGAAGGATTTTCCAACCTGACAATCAAACCTTTTCCACTCATTCATTCTCATTGCTCTGTTTTCTGACTCTTTAGGGCATGTCTATGCTGACACAGACTCGGGCGAGGACATTATTGATGAAGATGATGCTGCAATAGATGAGGACGAAGATGAAGAAGAGGTTCTTGTTGAAGATCAGATGCAAAACGCGGTGTGTGTGTGTGTGTGTGTAGCATCTTTGATTATGGGTGATGATGGCACATACAGACATATTGCCATGCTTCCATCATATCTATGTACCACCCTGTCATATATTATAGATGATTTACAACTTGGAAATGCACTGTAATTGGACGTTGTTGTAGATGAGGTGTTATTCTTTATCTTATCTTATCTTTTATCTCTTTGTTTTCATCAGGAAGGAGATGAAGATGACTCGGATGAAGCTGCTGATAAACAAATTACTGCTCACCCAGATGCCGACACTACCATAATTTTCACAACAGGAGAAGGTTGGTCAATAGGTTTTTATTATTATTATTATTAATATTTAATTTTAGGGTTCATTGTAAATTTAAAAGGCAGAAATGTATTATTTTGTGAACTAAAGCACAAGTAGTTTTTTTGGGGTTTTTTTTATGCGATTTATCAAACATGTGGCTTTGTTTGTGCTTCCTATATTTATTTCAACTTATGATTGTGTGATTCATTTGTATTTGAAACACATCTAGAGTTTCCTGCCAATGAGATTGTGAGGTTCTTGGTGGGTTTCACCAATAAGGGCAGTCAGGCTTTCACAGTTCAGTCACTGGAGGCCTCCTTCCGTTACCCCCAAGACTTCCAGTTCTTCATCCAGAATGTGAGTGTCGCCTGAAATGACCAACATGACGCCTTCAGAGCTTTTTTTTTCTACTGAAATAAACTTGACTATTCTAAATGTGTCATTATCTAATATGTGCTCTGTTTCATTTACTTTGTTTTAATGAAATTTCATAAATTTAAACCTTTTATTTGATATTAGTGGACCAGAGGCCTTTTTATATTTTTCTTTAGTTTTTTGCAGTGTCTTCATTTGAAAGCATGATTACAATTGAAATGTTCCTTTTTGTATCTTGACTTGTTTAAATGTCTATGTTCGTATAGTTCACAGCTTTGCCCCTGAATACCGTAGTCCAGCCTCAGGCTCAGGCCTCCTTCGAGTACTCTTTCATCCCTGCACAACCGATGGCCGGCCGTCCCTTCGGTCTTGTTATCCTGCTCAGCTACCATGACACTGAGGTAAAATGGAGGTTTTAATCATTCCAGGTTCAGCATGTTTTACAGTCAATATGTAGGCAAAAATGCAGTATAATAAGTCATACAACACCGATATTTAATCTGCGTTATCTGAGTAACATGTGTCCTCTGCAGTTTTCTGTTATTTCTGAGGTGAGAAGCATGATTTAAAGTAGAAGTAATCCTCAACAAATTAGCATCAACAGCTCTGGTTTTTTTTGTTGTTTTTTTTTTTTTTTTACATCTCCATCATTTGTTCACTTTAAACTACCTCGGAGGCTGCACGGGTACTTTACTGTCAGCTGAGCTTTGATTGTTGTTTTAAGCAATTAGAATATTGTTTAACTTCATATTTCATAAAGCAGTGAGTGAAGCATCTTGAGAGGTTGTCTGGTTATAATTTTGGCGATGCTTCCTGGATCGGGGTCCAGGAATGCTCAGGGTCACGGAGGGTCTCCCCAGAGGAAATAAGAATATTTATGGAGATGTTAACGCAATTAAAGAAGATGCAAGATTAACTTTTCTGTTCATAGATTTCCCACTTTTCACTGTTATTTTCCTTCTGACAGTTCTCTGTAGCTTTCATTTCTTTTATCTGCTGCCTGTTTGAATTGATTTTACTTTATTTCAAATTCATTATTTGGAGAAAAAAATTAAATCTGTGAACAAAATTTACTATTTTTTAGGAAATCATCATTACCTACAACAGTAGAAATTAGGAACAGAGATAGAAAGTTTTTATAAAGTGAAGTACCTATATGTACCTATATCTATAAAGTGAAATTAATCTGAGTGTCATTAGAAATAGATTTAAATAATAGCTAAAGCAAACACTGGATAAAACAGAATAAAACATTCAAGATATGGTTAAATAATCTTCCGGGAGTATAAACATGACATTTTTCTTTAAAAAAAAAAAAAAAAAAAGGTAATAATAATTAAATATTTCTGCAACTGTCTTGTTTTTGTTGACTGCCTTTACAGAGGCATTGTTTAAGCCCCAGTGTGTGAGAATTAAACCCATTTAGTCATTTGCTAATTGAATGCAAGCAACCGAGTAGTGATCTTTGGCGTGTTATAACCACTTCCGGAGCCGCGGAGCGTCATATATTTGAAAATGTCAACATCTTGCACAAGTTGGAGGCACAGAGCGACACATAATTCTGTTTCGTTATTAACACCAATAAGTTACAAGCATGCGCTCCGTGTATTTAATACCACGCTACTGCTGATAGCTTCTTGACAAATCAGCTGAAATGAATAATGAAACACAAAGAAAGAAGCTGAAAGAAGTGCACAGTCGCCAGCTGGTGTGACTTCTCTAAAGAGTAACAGCAGCTGAAAACTTTTACAACGGCACTTTCCAACAGGAGACTAACAAATTAGACGTCTCTGCCGTGGCGATTCACAGTTAAAACGTATAAAGCTAATATAAAAAGCCACATTAGTTACACACTGTGCCATCTAAAGCATCTGTGACATTAATAATCTTGTGAAGTTGACTCGTATTTTCATATTTGTGTGTTTTTCTTAACCTTTCTTTCGTCAGGGCACCGTGTTCCAGACTGCCATTTATAACCAGACTGTCACGATCACTGAGCGGGAAGAGGGACTGGACGGAGAAACGTAAGGCTTTCTGACAAATATGTAAATTCAGCTTAAAGCGGCTGCTCCTCTGCATACTGCAGCGACGGAAGAAAGGCTTAAAAACCAGTGTTAAGACAACATATGTGAAGTAAGCTGTAGTTGGACGTGTTGAACTGATTTTTCAGTCGACTTCTGGATGAATTCTCAATCATTAAGATTATTTAGTCAGCCTTGTATCTATTATCCAGCTCTCTCTGAGGCCACACTTCTTCTGGCTTCTGCAGCAAATGTAAAACCATTTTTAGAGGGAGGTGTGAAATTGGCACTGGGAAATTAGCTGTCTGTATTGTGCTGCTGGTGCAAACTGGACAAATCAGACAAAAGGAAATGTTCTTCCTAAAATCTGGAGACACTGGATGGTTCTGTTAGATTACCTTTCATGATGAAACTCTGAACGTTTGTTCACTAAGATGCTGATGAGGAGTAGTCACATGTTTAGTGGGTTCTTTCTTCTTGTAATTCAATAAGACAAATGTGTTTTTTTTCACAGGATGTTCATGTACGTGTTCCTGGTTGGACTGGTGGCCCTGATGGTCTTTGGGATGTACCAGGTTCTGGAGTCGAGGACGGTGTGTGTCTTCCATCAGTCTATGTCAAGTAGAGAGCATCTTGCTAAGCAAATGAACCTTGTATCTGAATAAGAAAAGGGGCATCTTATCTTGTAAACACTTTTTTTTTAAACCAGCTCTGATGGAAAGAAATACTCAACAACAACAGGCAATAGGAAGGGATGTGTTTTCTATCCTTCATTTTAAATGGGGAAAAATGGATCAAATTTCATGTTTTTTTCTTTGTTTTTTCTGTGCATTTTGCAGAGGAAGAGGATTTCCATGAAAATAGAGAAGGGCACCACTGGAATTAATGATGTTGACATCAGCTGGATCCCTCAGGAGACTCTCAATGCCATGAGTATGCTCATTTTTTATCTCCATCTGTCTCTAGTAACAACATCCCGCATCATTTTCAACTGTTAGTCTCAACATTACATCCTCTGTGCTTGTTTGAGGAAGTGCTCTTTTCTTTTTCACCTTATTCTCCAGACTTTAGTATCTGATTTCTCCCTCCTTTTCCCTCCAGGTAAGGCTTCTCCTAAAACGTCTCCAAGGAAACGAGCCAAAAGGGCAGCTGGCGTCGACCAGTAAACATCGGCCTGCCGCCATCACTTTTCTTACTGTCCATCAGACTTTCGAATCTTCTCATTGCAACATCCTGATCTTCACTTTTGGAAGTTTTCAGCCCGAACGAGGAGTTAAAGATGGCTGCACTCAGTCTGTTGGGCATCCTGGACTCTGCTGCTCTCATTGGGGCAAAACCATTTAAACACTAACAGGGCTTAACAGCATATAAAAGGGATTTAAAAAAAGCACCAACAAGTAATTAAATTAGGAAGATGTGGGACAGGCTGCTCTCTTAGAGGGCTGAGTTCATCTACATGAATGCTGTGAAGTCTCAGTGAGTCTGATGCCGTTTTATTTGCACGGTTTTTTTACCTGAATTATCAGGATAAAATGGATTCTGTGACTTTAAACCATAAATATTTCATTTATGGAGGTTTATTTCTCTCCTCTCTGTAATCAAATGTGTTTGTGGTGCCCTGCAGACAACAATGTGATGTTTATTAAAAGAACATTGTCTGCTTTTAACCACGTCAAAGGTCTGAAAACTTTGTTTTTTAAGGAGTTTGTTTGAAAGGGGCAATGGCAGGTGGTTGTACAATAAGTATTAAAACAAAGTTTTCTCAGCTTTTCTGCAGATTTCTTACATCTTTACCTTTTTATTATTTCCCCTTTTCCAGGGTCTTAAAGTCTCTCAGGTTGTTCGCAGTTATTTGTGATAACTACAATTTTTGAGACACAATAAAAGGATGAAAAGTGTCATTTTTATGCATTTTTGCGAACCTTCTCTGTATTTATGGTTCTGTTTTTATCCCCTTAATGGCGAGTTTATAAGTAGCGAAAAACTGACTGAAATAATATTTTAAAAGCAGGCAATCGTGAAGCATCAGACATGTTGGAAATGACAGTGCTGTTGGTGTTCTACATGCACTAAAACAGCACACATGCATGTGTATTTAACTTGATTCTTTCCTCGAATAATATTTGGATTAAAAAGGCGCTTAAATGTTAGACACAACCTCACAGTCAATAGTGTGGATATACTTTTCCATTAAATGTAATGTGAAAGTGTATCCACATTTTTATTACATAAATATTTTAGGTGTGAACATGAAAATAAAGAATCATTTACACCAGTATTCTTTTAAGTTCAGCTTTAGTTTTATGGTGCCAATTCACACTAAACTCATCTCAAAGCACTTTTACAAACAGTCCAGTTATAATTCAATTGAAATAAATTAATGATTTGATCCACAGCAGAATTTAGAATAACTGAGTTCATATAAAGTCATGAAAACAAACAAAAAACTACTAAATAATTGCTTGACTACGGACTCCAGTTGATTAAATCAAATCTTTTTAATTCAGTCTCTATCCTGAGCATATGTGGGGCAGCAGGTGGCAGTGCACAGGAATAAAAAAAAAAACCCAGGTGGAGGAAGGGCACTCATCTACCTCAACTGGTTGCGGTAAGAACCGTAACTATGCCCCAACCCAGCCAGCATGACCCCGCTGGGCCTTTGTGGGTTAAATGTGGACTGTAAGATCCCGTGTGAGTTTGGGTTTGCCCATATAGTGTTCAAGGTGGTACTGAATGGTTTCAGCTGGAGCCCATTTAGTCAGCCCACATGGATTCCCCATGCCCACTTAGCCCGCCTACATTCCTAATAGGGCTCATGCAGGCAGCCCATATGGGACCATTTAACTGAAATCACAAGGAAAAACCTGCAAAATTTGCCCAGTTAAAACCAGTGCCCACTCAGTACCCACATAGCCCAAATCCAACTGTGACAGGCCCCACATGGACATGCTGGTGGGATATGGGGCCCACATGTGTCCTCTGCAGCTCACCAAACCGGGTCCCAGCTGAAACCCAGTCACAACTATAGCTTAAAATGAATATGGGCAAAAAACAGGTGAGTCCAACGTATAAAAACTGCAGACAAACCCACATGGGACCCTTATCTGCAGCCCAGATTTAGCCTGTGTGGGCCATGCTTTGCCATGCTGGCTGGGTTCAGATCTAATGAGAAAGAAAAATATGTACAAGTTAATGACAACAATAACTTCATTTATTTATACATTATGAATAAAGAGCCAACAGAGAGGAATAGAAACCGTCATACACAGCAGCCCACCTGCTGACTCCATAAAGTCTAATGAGAAAGTTAGCTCAAACCTTTGACTGGTGTATATCCATAGCAACATAACTAAAGGGATAGCTAAAGCTCAACTAACCAGCCCATTTAAGTACAAGCTTTATCAGAAAGGAAGTTTTAAACCTGACCTCAACCCTTACTGGATCCAAACTGGCAGCTGAGTCCACAAGAGATGCAGCTGATAAATGAAGGCTCCACGTTTAGAAACATTTAGGAACCTCATGCAAACCTGCAGTCTGAAAGTGATCTGCAGGGAAAACATGGGTCTTTCAATACAATAGAGCCAAATCATGTAGAGTTTCATTTCCAAGTAAAATAATTTTTATTATGTGCTACATTTAAGTTTCTTATTCACTAGACTTTCAGGTTGTGAAATACAAGATTGACCAAACTATTAAAAGCAACAAATATTTACATTTTGATGTTAAAGAACAAGTTATTATTATTATTATTATTATTATTATTATTATTATTATTATTATTATTATTATTATTATTATTATTATTATTATAATAAATGGTTTATGTAAAACCAAATGGACTTGCAGACCTGCTATGATCAAATAACATGAGAGAAAAGGGCATGAAGTGCCTTTAAGCGGCTGTTTAATGACGGGGTGGGGGCTCTGGGGGTCCTCCCTGATCTTGGGGGGGTGGGATGAAGCTGCGTCGCGACGTGCAGCCTGCTCGGTGGGGGGGGGGGGGGTGAGCGCTGTCCGGTGCTGAGCGGGGAAGATGAGCTCAGCGCGCGCAGGGGGGCAGGTAACGTCAGCAGTCGGCCGGAGCAGGGGAGGACTGTGCAGAAGCTACACACCTAACAAGCGTTCATGGCAGCTTAATTACCAATAAAGCCCGACTGGTGTGAGAGACGGGCAGCCAAGCAGCTCGGTGGGATTCAGCCACCAGATTTCTGCTCATCCTCCACTTCCTCGGCAGCAGCTCGCGCCCTCCGCCTGGCTGGAAATGGGATGATATGGGATTATTCATGTCGACGAAGATCGGAGGGATACTTGCGTTTACCTTTGGTAAAATAGCTCAAGCTCCTTTAATGTTTCGGAAAACTGTCACGTTGCATTTATTTTTTTTCTTCTTATTCTCTGCATTTTACTGCCGACGCGGTGGCTGTAATCTTTATTTCTGTCCATCAGGAGAGCCTGGTGGAAATATGAGATCTGTTGGCCAAACTGGCTGTACTATAGCCAACGTCATTCCTGTCTTTCTACAGTCTGAGTGAGGAAGCTTGGAGAAATTAGACATCTAGTAATAACAATAATCTAAGCCTGATTAATTTATTTTTAACTTCAATGCCACTTTTAGTGCTATTTAAAGCTTCATATGTACGTTTTGCATTTTGCAGGTTTGAACGGTGTTAGGATACCATCATAACACTTGATGTGTCAAAACAATTCATTATAAACTTCTGCAAGGTTTATATAATTAGCAACTGTTTTACAACAGTTTAAAATATATGTCTTAAATGGTGTTCAAATGGCAAAATGTCAAAGGCTTTATGTGTACGAATCCTTTTTGTCTATGAAATCTAATAATTTGATAGGTTTTGTTCTGATACATCGTGAAAAAACTTAGTGAAAATCTCCTAATACAGCAAAGACATTCATTAACTCCCATGTTGACGTTTTGGTTACATATAATTGCTGTGTTTGATATTTTAAGATTGTCTGTTTGTAGCTCAGAAATGGCCAAATATGGCAAGTTTGTTGCCGTAAGAAAGCTGTCTGCTGTTTGTGCGTTGCAGTTCTCCTGTCCCTTACCGTGCCAGGAGACCCTGCAGATGTGAAGTGTGAGAACGTTTACAAAGACTTCTCTGAATGTGTCCTGGAGCTGGGAGAAAGCATGGATAACTATCAGGAGAACGTGACCAGTGAGAGGGGAGTGGCCGCCGTGTGCAGGTGACAGTAAAATAAGAGAGGGCATGAACCATAATTCATCTGAGCATCCTAGATGTTCGCAGTAAAAATTTAATCATGTTCAGCTGAGTGCAGTAATACAGACAGAACTGTATCTAATAAGAAAATACTGGAGAGAATAGAGCAGATGCTATAATCTCAGAGGGAGACAAGAGAAATGAATGATGCTGAGACGCTGAGCCATTGTACTAAATAATTTATGACTCTGCTGCAGCAGTAATGAAATTCCAGGGACGTTTTTTTTTTTTTTTTGTCATTGTGTCTACACACACTCAACAATCCCCACACACTGTATTGAAGACAAAGATTTACACTTAAACCTTCTGTTGCAAATTGCCCACTTGCATTATCATGTGAGACATTGTTTCAGTCTCTGATGCAGTTGCCATGGTAATTAAAGCTCAGTCTGACTTGTGGTGCAGAAAGCCAGCACAGCCTTTGGAGTGATAGATTATTGGCAAACAGATCAGTCTACGCCAGCCTGTGCTGTTTTTGGGGTGAATATTGACTATAGTGATCATCACCACCGTAATCCAACATTCCTTTGTTTGCCCACAGCCACTGGGAAGCTTTCCACACATGTGCCCTGACAGCGTTGTCTGACTGTCAAGAGGAAGTCAGCTCCATCTGGGAGACTCTGAGGCAAGACTCCAGGAAGATCCGCTTCCAGGGAAGTCTGTTTGACTTGTGCAGCCCCAGCGCTTCTCCCAGCCTAAGGTTGCCTCAAGCTGCCCTCATCGTGCCAGTGATTCTGGCCATGGCAGGGCCCAACTAAAGAACCTACATAGGTAGTTTAGGAATGGGGTATTTCCTGATTTTCAGTCCTCCTGAGCACAAACTTAAAGCCAAGGATTTAAGAAGAACAAAGAATTATTTTGACAGAGAGTTGCAGGTGTTTGTGGCAAGACAATCAACATATCTGTTTTGATGAATATTGTATGAAATCTTCCAAAATACTTGTCAACCAATCAATCCAGGTATATAAAGCAAACTAAGGTCAACACCTGTGGCTCTGGGTAACTAATATCAGAGCAGAGGTGGCAATTCCTGGTCCAGAAAGTAAAAGTCCTGCCATGTTTTTGGATCTACCTGTACATTTAGAACATTTTCAGTAACAGGCTCGTTTACCTGGCAAATAAACTCTGCTCATTAAATTCAGCTCGTTTGGTGACTGGTCGGAACAGCTGCTGGACAGGACTTTTACTTTCTGGACCAGGAATTGCCACCTCTGGAAATGTGGACACATTACTGTATCACAAATATCTTACATGTGCAATCTAAAGTAAGCCACGTCAACTTGTAATATGCTTTTTATTGTGAAAATTCAGCCTGAAAGCTTCAATTTCAAGCATTGGTGTAAAACAGCGGTGTTAACCTGATTGGGTCCATAACGTTCTGTGCTTTGGTTTAATGCACGAGGTTCACACTCCAGTCCTCGACGGCCGGTATCCTGCAGATTTTTGTTGTCTCCATGATCCAACACACCTGAACGAAATTAATAAATAGGTTGAGAAGAAGGTGCTGGATCCATTTGATTAGAATCAGGTGTGTTGGTAGAGGGAAACAACAAAAACCTGCTGGATACCGGCCTTCGAGGACTGGAGTTTGACACCCCTGGTTTAATGTATCTTGATTATTGAAAGAATAATCTGACATTTTGGTAGGTAGACGGAAGTAATGTTAACACTTTCAATAGAAGTAAAGCTACAGTTAGAGGTGAGTTCGCTTTGACTGGTACTACAGAAAACTCCTATTAAGTAGAACTTTCATTTTTACACTTTTGTACAAAAACAAACAGACACTAACAGACATTTAGAGGTGCTATTGGGTTTATTTGTTTACTTAGACCTAGAGTCAGGTTAGCTGCTTGCCGCTTTTCCACTGTTTCAGCAATGCTAAGCACAGCCACTCATTAGCTGTAGTTTCATCTTTCTGCCCACTCTTGTGGAAAAAGCATGCGTTAAAAGCTTATTTGGTGCCTGTACCACGTGTCATTGGTGAGGTAAGACAAGCCAATAACGTTAACAGATTACTCATCTTCTAGTTAAACCTGTGCAAGGAAAATTGTGTCTATACGAATTTAGAAATATCCTTAATTTCTTTCCTGTTACCATTACAGCATGGTTAATCTTTGTTTAGCTAAATAGTTGTTTAAAACAGTACAATTAAATCAAAAGGTATAACATAAAAGTAAACAGCATGAGTCAATGAACTGGTTTTAATCCATTTATTTACTGGACATGTTGCACCTTTATGCAGTCTTTCCTTCTACAAACTGTTTCTTGGACTGGTTGGATGTGTTTAACAGGAAATTAAATTTTACAAATCGAATGACAAACCAGGTGAAACATCTGCTAAAACGCAAGCCAAGGCAGCGTTGTAGTAAAAGTTTATTTATTTAAAGAATTTAATCCCCTTTCCTGGTTTATTAGCTGAAACATTCACAAACATTCAGCCATGTTGGGACTGGGATTTCTATTAATAACACAGAATTGTTAAAGTCTTGGAACTTGTTAAGATTAACTTTTGATCAAGATTTAAAACCCACGTTTGATTTGAATTCTAGGTTTCTGGCATTACACGTCTTTTATTTTTTATTTCTTTATTTTGGTTATTGTTAGGTTAAGGGAGCAACCTGTTTCATAGCTATGTGAACTGCAATAAGCATATTCAGTTACTGTTTGCAAATTTCAATGCATTTGCATTAAAACAAGAGAAGCAATGGAATTGGTACTTCTCATGTACTACTGGTACTTCTGTAGTTTTCTTTTGAACCTTAACTTACAAAATAAGAGAAGACTCCAAAAATAAGACATCTTGTTCAATAACACGTAAACTACAATGGATTTTTACTTCATGTGCAGGAAAATTTAGGCAGCAATATTAATGTCCAAAAATAAAATCAGAAAACTATAAAAAAAATAAATAAATAAATAAATAAAATAAATAACTTGTGTAACTACTTTTAAGAGGTTTTGTGATGTATGTTTTAGTGTCATTGTGTTAACACCAAACACAATGACAAATGAGATTTGTCATTAAAGTGATCAAAATGTCTAAATGCTTCATTAATCAAGAGCTAGTGTATGTTAGTACTGTCAGGGTTACTGTGCTGTACAGATACAGTAATAATAATTAAATTATCCACTGTACAAGAAAATATTTGAAGGCCACTTCACCAAGTAGTGTCCTTCTCCAATTACTCTCAGATGGTACTACAAAAACTATTGAGCAACAGGGATTTGTTGAACTTTGTTGAAATTAATTAAATAACAATAAATAACAATGACAAAACTCAAAGATATTATAAGCCAAATGCACTTCCTCCCTGTTTTAAACTGTTATTAGTATTGTCATCTGACAGTCAAGCAACTTGTATACAGTATTTTACCTCCTGCAATACCTCAGCTTCCTCTGGCTGACATTGTACAGCTGCTATAAACACACCAAAAACAGACATCCGGCAACCACACATGCTTTATGCAGGTCTCAGTTTCATATTCATAGGTGTGAAAAGAATATGTGAAGTGTGAAACTGAACATTATTAGAGATTATAAAAGAATCAGGCAATCAGGTCATTTTTACACAATATATTGGTCGACAGCAAAACAAAGCAAAGCTTCCAGAAAGATCATAAAGCCAAATGAACAACTTTCACAACAGTTTCAGCTAAACTGAACACTGTTATCTTTATGGAGGATTGACATACTGCGAGACTATATTCAGTACATACTTCTTAATGGTACAGGCTTTCGCACAAAGTTTATTTCCTATTAAAAATCTACAGTCTAATAACCAGGATTATAGTTAGCTAAAATACAAAGCAGTTCTGCAGAAGTTGCTGTGGTGCTGGGACTTTCCATCCTTGTCTTTTGCTAAGTGCTAAAAAGTCAATTCATTGCATAATTCTCACTCTAAACAAAATGTTTTTAAGCAGAGTTTCTCTTTTTAAAGGGATTTTTTCTTTATGTTTACATGAAAGACAGATGTAACAGCTTACTTGCTGTTGTCACATTGTTTTCCATTTGGAGAATCAGGAATTCTGTGGGGAGGAAAGCTCACAACTACTCTGAAAGATGCTACAGAAGAGCTAATTTTGTCTACTTCAAAAACTCAGATCTTGAATAACTTAACACCTGTTTGAGCTTTCCAAACTCAAAGTACTCTAATCAATATGTACAGAAGGAAAACACTACTACTGCTACTACTACTACTACTGATACTACTCCTACTCATACATATTACACCCAGTCATACTGGTAAAAATCTAAAATATTCTTTTCACAATTAAAACAACTTTAGTGAAAACAGGCTGCATTTTGTAGCAACATTACTGACATCATTCCTATTGTCTAGCACAAATAAATCATGTAAACGTAAAAGTATTACTTTGATATGTTTATGCTCTACTTCTACAGTAATATTAATACTTTTGCGGAGCAGTGGATGAAAAAAAGAGTGGGTTTTTTTTTTTCATTTTTATGTGTTTTCAGCAAACTATGTTTCATTTACATATGTCCATTAACAGCAATGGTCCTAACAGGTATTCACAAATGTAAACTGTGTGCGTGCTCCAGGATATTCCCTGTCATATATTAGAACACAAATGCATGATCCTTTTTGTGATAATGCCTGAAAAAACAGATGACAGTAATTTCACCTCAGAGAAAGTGTACAGCGGTCCTGATCTGCGCATGAAGTTTTTATAACTCTGCTGTGTGACAGCATTCTTTGATATGCAAATTATTTTACACCCC
>NC_136624.1:34127993-34170493 GCF_933228915.1 Telmatherina bonti | reverse complement strand
TCATTACGCATGCAGAACCAAACACATTAACTGCAGGAGAAGCATGAAAAGACTGAATGCACAAACTTTATCCAGAGAGGAAAAACTGTCTGAATTTATTACTATTTGGTCAATAATGTTACGAAGCAGTGTTGTTCGATAGAACTCCACCAGTGATATCCAGTGTGCATTTTTAAGCAATAAACTTGTAACCAAACATTGAAGCTGAAGAAGTAATTAGGAAAGAATTTTATTTAGTTAAAGTGTTTAACAACCCACGTTCACTGCAAGGAGAAAAGAAACATTTAGACTAGGGGAGCGGGATGCTATTGGGAATGTGTTAGTTACAGATAAAGCTCTTAAGATTCAACATTTAGAAATTTTTCTTTCAAAGCCATTAAAAAAAATATTTCCATATAATACAGCATTTAATAAGCAGCTATAAATAAATAGTCTTGTAGATCACTTGATGAAAAGAGGAGTAAAAATCCAACACGTACATGGACAGAAGTTTATGTTGTTTCTTTTTATCATCCGTGGAAATTCTCCCTAGCAAATTCACCAGGGGTTGACATTCCACAAACTTTCCGTGTTGGGTTAAATGAAACCCAAATTTACAAATTAGATTTGGGTCCAGTGTTGACTGGAATGGCCCTGAGCTCAGTCCGCATGCACAAGTACTCTCCAATAACAGCCATCAAAGCTATGCAGGCGATATTGACGAGCCACCAAGACAGAGCAGAAGGAAGGTGAGCGTTATAAATCCAGCAGCCAATCATGTGAAAGAAATGCACGGTGACGGTGAAGTCCAGGCACTGCTTCCCACGCCGGATGAAGAACCACAGACCAAGAGCACTGCAGTGACAATTAAACAAAAACAAAAAAAATGTTGTTACTAATGTGTGTGTGTGTGTTTTTTTTTAAGATTATTGACCCTTTAAAGCTCTGTCTGTGACAAAATGGTTGGAGAAAAAAAATCACATTCCTTTTAAATGATGTCTTAATTTGGCCCTTTATCCCCCCCAAAAATTGGCAGGTTTTTTTGTACCATTTATCACCATGTAATATCAAAATATATATCATACAGTGACACTATATCAAAATATAGTCAGCAGTAATGCATGTGTCAGATTTTGTATGAATCAAATATGTGACATTAGACTTTAAAGTGTTAAATGTTGTAAACACAATCAAAAAACAAACACAGCAATGCAGTTTCACACTTTTAATGCAGTCAAATAACTTTTGAGTTTCCCACTCCAGCGTACGTCCATTTTCACAGCTTCTTTTTTTTTCTCTACCAGCTAACCTCAAATGAAGAAGTGTCACTGGTGTTTTATATTGTTGCCATTGTTTGGTAAACATGCTTTAGGGTGTGCAACCGCATGCAGCCATTGTTGAGTTTCTTTTTTGTTTTTAAGACATCTAAAAAAAGCCATCAGAGCTCTGTTGAACCAATATTATTCCAGCCATGTTTAAAATAATATTGCTTGAACAGATGAACAACGGGAGGACCAAAAATACCTTTTTGGGAGAAGAATCTATACCCAACCAGGACCCAATCAGTCCCTCAGAATGCCAAAGTTAAACTTCAAGGCTTACCACATACCTAATATGTTTTTGTTTTGTTTTGTTTTTTTTTTTTAAAAAACAAAACAACCTAAATAACACTTTTGACAATATTCTATTCGCCCCATGTGTGAGCGGGGAAACAAAACTGTACACATTTCTCACCAGGTAAGAGAATTCAAGACGAATGCCATCATTGATAGCCTGCCCTGGATGGTTGCAAACCCAAGCACCTAGATAGACAAAAGCAAAAATATTAACATTGTCAGTATGCAGAAAATATCAGAAAAATAGATATTTACATACAGAACATCAAACTTACTTCATAGCTGAATATTTGATCGAGTGACCGACTGCTTTGCACAAGGCTGTCCACTCCAGCCAACCACAGCCCCAAGAAGCTGTAGTAGATACACTGCATCAACACAATCTGGCACACAATGAGGACTGGGTCCCAGATGTAGCTGCGGAAGTTGCTGGCCATTTCTGTCTGCTGTTATGCACAAAGGCCCAAACGAGGTTAACAGGTCCTGAGTGTCCCCAGCTGGTCCATTCAGTGTTTCAGGTAGAGGAGCTCAACATCTAGAAATACAATTACAGGCAATAATATATGTTACTGTAAGGATTTCACTACTGTAAATCGTTCAAATGGGCTATCAACCAACTCAGGAACTGTATTTCAACCTTTCAGTGATCACTAAGATACACCAGGTAACATCTTTAGAAGAAAAGCAGCCAAGTGAGGCAGCTAGCTGTCCGCTAATACACAGAGAAAAGTCAGCCTTAGCTCCACGCTACAGCGAAAGACTATTCCGATTGAAAAGAAAACAGTCAAATTTAAACTATTTCCCATTTTAATGACAATTAAACCGAGATTTACACAACTGTGCTGAAAACAATGTCTCTGTCGTGTCTAACTTCAATGACGTGGAGGATGACTAACATTAGCATGTTTTTAGCATAAACTGTTTCAATAAATCACAGAGAAAAGACGTTGCATACCAGAATCCAGAACCAGAGTTAAAGGGTAGCATTTTAACGACAGCTCGTTTAGACATTTACGATTCTCAATCCTTTGTCCAGCTTTAATGACACAGAGGATCGTGGGTGTATCGGTAGCAAAGTAGCTAAACTTCGTCCACAACATAGACGTCACAGCGGTGGACCGGAAGCACTTCTCTTCTTCTTTGGATTTGGCAGAATACCGGAAGTAAACAACAACTACAGTTCGGGTTTATTTATTTATTTATTTATTTATTTATTTAGGGAAAGGAAGCAATTCATAATCTGGCATTCCCACCCACTATAAAACAAGGTATTACTTTAATCCCCAAGCCTGGTAAAGACCCCAAGATCTTGGACAATCTTAGACCCATTACTTTATTAAATAGTGATTACAAAATTGTAGCACTTATTTATGCTAATTGATTAAAATTTAACCTAGACAAAATCATAAGCGACTCCTAATCTGGATTTATGAAAAATAGATCTATATATAATAATATTCAGTTAGTAATTGATTTCCTTGACTATACTCACTTAATTGAGGATGATGGCTTTATTTTGTCCTTGATTTTATAAAGCTTTCGACTCAATTGAACATCCTTTCATTTTCCAAAGTCTGAAGTCCTTTGGCTTTGGGAATAAGTTCTGCACCATTATAAACTGTATTCATGATAACGCAAACAGCTCTATCTCTTTACCTGGTGGCACTACACCTTGGAGAGCTACCAATGTTTATCTTTTGTGGAGCAAGAGTTTAAGTCTCCAAAAAGCTTCTATTTAAAGACCAAACTAATCAATTTATTGTCACTTTTTTTTTTTTTTTAACTAATAAGTTGACGTCACCAATTTTTAGGGCAGGCAGAGAGGGAGGATTTGGGGGAAAAGGCAAAGCACTCTAAAAAAGCTTAATAAAGGGTCGGGATAGCTTTACAGAATTTGTCATATCTCTTTTTTGAAATGCTAATGTTGTATTTGGCTATAAAGTCATTCAAACATAATATGTGACCTTTTGAGTCGAGTATGTCATGGACAAAAAGAATCCCTTTTTCATACCAATCGATTTAAAAATAGATTTCCTGGTAATGGTGATAACCCTATTGTTCCATAATGAATATTTATGTGGGCAGAAGTTATGGGTAAATAACATTTTTGCATACCATAAAACCTGTTTGTGGAAGTTTGACAACTTAATAGCAACTTTGGACACCTAAAAATCACATCTAAGTAAGAGATTAATGCCACCAATCTTACTGAAGAGTTTGTTTGGAATATGGTACCATATTGAGTGAGACTGAGAGATGCACTCCTTCAGCCACTTGATTCTATGAGCTGCTATTACAGATTCAAATTCCATGGCTCTCAATCCCCCATTTTCATAGTCGTCACTTTTCAACAACGTCACTGGGAGAAGTAAGTTATCCCGGACGAGCCCCCACTATGTTACAACCCCAGTGGTGTCTAGGGGAAAAAGGGGGTTGAAACACAAAAGAAAAGTGGCAACTAAAAGTTCACCAATAAATTTATTTACAAATAGGTGAATTTACCAAAACAATAAGGGATAACTCAAAACTTCCCAATATGCAAGAGATAACTTAATACAATGACACAAAACCCAAACAACTCTGTAATCACAGACAAAAATACTACAAGATCTGTAACTCTACAGCAAGTCAAAAGTCGTAATAAAATAAAACCCAAACGACTCTGTAATCACAGACAAAAATACTACAAGTTCTGTAACTCTACAGCAAGTCAAAAGTTCCAGAAGGCAAAACCCACAACCAGTACAACAGTGGCAAACTGTATCACACTCAAACACAGCTGCCCTGAATGAGGCTGATGATGTCCCTTAAATAGGAGAGTGGCAGAGGAGGTAGCCAATGAGCCTTGGTCCTGAAAAGTCCTCCACCAGTCCTAAAGCACCAAGGGTAGAGGCTGAGATGCGGAAGGCTGGCCAATCCAAGTCTTGTGCGGGTGTTGGGACATCTTCCTCCACATTCCAGCAGGCTTGGGCCGTAACACTTGACCAGTTGAGATTTACGTAAATAGTCTAGTAGTAGAAATACTAGACTAGTATTAATAGTATTACTACAAGACTAGTATTAATCTAGTAGAAATATTTATGGTTTCTCTTTCTTTCCAGTTCCTTGATATTTTAAGGCCAAGATATATGACCTCAGTCTTTACTGGGATATTGTCAATGTTGGTTATATTTGTCACATGGACAACCAGGATTTCACATTGCTGGAGGTTGAGAGTTAGACCGGACGCTCTAGAAAAAATATTGAATATCCCAATATTTTTTTGCCTTTTTGTTGTTTGAGTCTGAGATTGTATCAAGATACATTTTTACATCAGTTATAAAGAGATTAAAAGATGGTTTTCTATGTTACTTTACTTTTGTGAATGTGGAACTTTGCGAGAACTTTGCGAGAAACAGGATCAGGTTGATAAGAAATATGGCAGGGGAATCTTTCTTGTTAAAATCTGTGATACCAAACAAGACATTTTCAAACTACAGAAGGAAACCTGGTTTGATGTTATTGGAGATCAGTGCAACAATGTCCTTCCATGAAAACCAAATGCCATGATGGAACACAAAGAAAGCCAACAACTACAAGGGCTGATCCAAGCGGAAATGATGTAATGTGTCGAGATGCACAGAGAAACGTGGAACAAGAGCGATACCGAGTAAATTAAAAAAATTTTGCACCCCCATCATGTCTTTTTCAAAGCCAAAGCCTGCAGTGAAGCGAAAGATAGGTGACGAGCACATACAATTTCAGCAAAGGTGGGAGATGCTGTACTTCTTTGTTGAGCACAGGGGCATCCCGACATGCCTTATTTGCACTGAAAAAGTTGCAGTGCACAAAGAATATAACCTGAAACGTCATTATTCAACTATACATGCTGAGGATTTGCAAAATACCAGGGGGACGAGCGAGCCAACTAAGTTGCCAGACTTAAAACAAGTCTATAGAAACAACAAGATTTCTTCAAGAAAGCAAGCAAAGAGAATGTTGCAGCAGTCAAAGCTAGCTATGTGGTTAGTGAGATGATTGCTAAGGCAGGAAAACCATTCACAGATGACAGTTTGTCAAAAAATGCATATTACAGGTTGCAAGTATTGTCTGTCCGGAAATGAAAAGTCAGTTTAGCAACATCAGCCTTTCTGCCAACCCAGTGGCAGAGCGCATTTCTGATCTGTCAAGTGACATTTATTATCAACTGCGTGAGAAAGCCAAATTTTTTTATGCATATTCAGTCACTCTTGACTAGAGCACAGACACAACAGACACTGCTCAGCTCACAATTTATGTCCGTGGTGTTGAACACAATTTTGAAGTGACAGAGTTGCTCACAGTAATGCCAGTGTAACAGAATAAATAGTGTGTTCCACTTGTCACGGTATTGGGCTGCATTATGCACTATGTGTGTGGTGACTTGTGGGCGTTCCTCCTGAATACTGGTGTACAACTACGCTTGATTGTTGCCAGTATTGGGACGGATGTGTCCAAGGTAAGTCAGTTCTAGTTAGCACTCTATGTACAGGAATATTTTTCCACGGTCTAAGTCTTTTCATTTCCTTTCAGTGTCATGTAAACCAACTGCATCTTAACTGTGCCTGACCAGCACTCTGTATCCTATGCAGTATTGTGACGGAGGCGTCCTAGAATAAATGGCCGGTGCAGGCGAGACCAGACCACTGTTTCAGTGCCTTTATTAAACACAACGCAGAGTACTTTCACCAAGAGAGAGCTGAACCAGTCAGTGCCAGGACTGGCATGGTTACACCAGACCACCGCTCATGAGATATTTCACCAGCTGTGTGATGCCATTGAGAATGCCAGTTTTCCATGGAGTAGATTTGTTGGAATAACAACCGACTGAGCGCCATCGATGACGGGGCGGAGAAATTAACTTGTTGCACTTGTTCATAGAACACTTGAGGAAGAGGGTGTAGAAGACGCCATAGCTCTGCACTGCATTATTCATCAGAAGGCCCTTTGCAGATAATGCCTGAAGTGTCACACTGTGATGTCAGTTGTTGTAAAATGCATCAACCACATCAGATCAAGGGGCTTAAAGCACAGGAGGTTCCGTGCTTTTTTAGAGGAAATGGAGTCGGAATATGAAGATGTGCTCTATTTCACCAAAGTACGTTGGCTTAGCAGTAATGTCTTGAAAAGTTTTTTTGAACTGAGAGAAGAAGTGAAAGTCTTCATGGAGAAGGATGGGATGGCTGTTCCCGAGTTGTGTGATCATAAATGGCTCATTGGCTCAGCTTTTCTTGTTGACATCACACATGAGCTAAATGTACTGAACATGAAGTTACAAGGCCAGGGGCAGCTTGTCAGTGCTGACTATGACAACGTGAGAGCATTCTCCACAAAACTTGTGTTATGGAAAGCTCTGCTCTCTCAAACAAACCTTTGTCATTTCCCAGCATGCAAGAAACTTATGGATGCAGGCACATCATTCAGTAGTGAGAAGTATGTTGATGCTATTTTGAAGCTACAGAAAGAATTTGATCACAGATCTGCAGACTTCAAGACGCAACGAGGCCAATTTTCAAATTTTTGCAGAACCATTCACCTTTGATGTACAAGATGCCCCTCCTCTGCTTCAGATGGAGCTTATAGACCTGCAGTGCAGCTCTCACCTAAAAGCCAAATTCAGGGAGGTGGGTGGAAAAGCAGACGGGTATGGGCAATTTTTAAGAGCTTTCGTGAGCTTTCCTGAATGTTCAAGCAGACCATGTTCCTTTTTGGGAGCACTTATTTGTGTGAAAAGTTCTTCTCCACCCTGAACTTTTAACAAGTCTAGGTACAGGTCCAGACTTACTGATGATAGTCTTCAAGCCATACTGAGGGTCTCAAGTGCCTCCTCTCTCAAGCCAAATGTGGCTCAGATGTACAAGAGGAAGCGCTGTCAAGTCTCTGGAAACAAAGAGTAATCTAGCGAAGCCATGTTTGGACAAACCGATTCTTTTTGCTGCTGGAAATCTTAATTTCCCTGCGGGAGTCATCCCAAATGGATCAGTAAAGTCAAGTCTAAGATCTTTATACGTTGTTCCATTCATGTATTAGATAAATCAATAACTGTTAATGACATTTGAGGATTTTTTTTTAAGAACAATTTTTGTGGAATCTCTTGTGCGGCCCAGCCTCACCCAGACTCTGCCTCCAGCGGCCTGTCGGGTAAACTGAGTTTGAGATCCCTGCACTAATAAGTTGTTCTGCTGGTTCAGGCAGTCGTCTTCATTAGCTTGTTGTTCCATCCATTCAAAATCAGCATCACAAGCTTGCCACAAAGCTGCTAGCGAGTAGCCATGATCGATGTTAGCTCCTGCCATGATGGGCAAAGTTGAGAAAGGTAACTCCACAAAAGTCAACTAACTTGCTGGTAGAGGAAGAACAGATCTTCCACAAAGTCTTAGCTTGGGTTTGTTTAAATTCTTTGTTTTAGAATACTTGTATATACATTTCTGAAGGTCTGTTGCAATCATGTCCTGGAGCCTGCACAAAGTTCGTCAGCTCACTGCGCCATCTTGGAAAACCACTGAACAATTACAGTTGTCTATGTTTAAATGTATCAGTGTGCTTCATACCTAAATGAAACATTATGAAAGAATCTGTCTGTGTTCCCTTGTTTCACATGATCTATCTGATGGACAATGAATATACTAACAGACTGACAAGTCTTAAAGAGAAGACTTTGGGGATTTTGATGTATGTGGGATAATATGGACACCTCCTTAAAGAAGTCTTCCTCTTTCTTCTTGTTTGTCACAGCTGGTGGAGATGAGGTGTGGACCCAAATGCAGAGACACAGACAGAGATGTTGAGTCAAGGCTGGTTTTATTCTTGAGCCACAGGAACACAAGATACTAGGCATACAGGGGAGCATCTAATACAATGAATCCACAACATAGAACTGAAACCGAGGGTATAAATACACTGAACACAACAAGACACAGGTGAAACAAATGAACTAAATGAACCCAGGTGAACTAAATCAAGAGGAACAAATGCTAAACAAGACATAAGGGAGCTAAACAGGAAAAACTACAAAATAAAACAGGAAAACTAAGGAACAAAAAGTCCAAACCATGAGTTTAACCCTATTCCTTTACCCTATTACTTAAAGAAATTTAAAATATTCAAGTAAATTCAAATTCTAGGGTCAATGTGTGGACATGTAATCTGGAAATGAATACACACAATCACACCCACAGACATGCACATAAAACATGTGGGTTTTTTTTTTTGTTTGTTTGTTTTTAAAAAAAATCAAATTAGGGCTTATTAAAATGATACAGGGACAAGAGAATAGACAGGATGATGGATTCTTCTCTTTTAATGTCTACCTCAATACACTCCTTACCAGTTGGTGGCGGTAATGCACCTCTTCATTATTTGCCAACCACTAATATTAAAACATAAGAAGAAAGAAAAAAGAAGTAGTGTAGAAACTGGTTTTAAGTGTTGAAATCAACTCGCCCGCAACGACACCCTCCTGCTACCACTTAGACAGCAGTTTTCCCAACATCTGTACTGTTGCTCCTCATCATCCGAGACGTTTTCTCCTTCGTTTGCTCGTGCAGAGGTAAGATCTCTTTAAAGCTTTACAAGCAATAAAAGCTCAAAGTTCATGCTTTTAAGAGACGTTTTTTCCGTGCACGGCAAAGAAAAAATGGGAAGCGCAGATTGGTGCATGTAGCCAGCAAAATGGGAAGATTGGTGCGGAAATGTCACGATTTATTATTATTAATATATTTTTTTTTCCCTATACATTCAAACTCCAGGTTAATTAGAAAAAGAAAAAAAGTTCAGACAGGGGCGGCTGTAGCTTACAGTGGTTCCCAAACTGGGGGGCGGGCCCAGAGTAAATAGGGGGGGGGGGGGGGGCAAGGCTAAATAAAATTTGGGAGTTTTTACACTGGATTAATTTGTAAAAGTACTCATCGGAAATGATGATGATGGATGTACAAGAGAGACTTCAAGTAATAAAAAAAAAAGGAAAAAAAAGAACAAACTATGATGGAGCATTTCTGTCCCAGCTTGACCAGTAATAGTAATAACCAATGGTGGGTAATAATGAGACCACAGTCTTTTGCATGTACCAAAATATTATCATCTAATATGATGAAGTATGAAGCCAAACAATTTATAACCCCACTTGGGGACTTTTCACCCTGAACACAAAGAAAAGCCTGCAGGTTACTTTGGAAATAAACTATCCAGCTATCATAAATAGCAAAGTTGTTTTACTAAAGCAGCATCTGTCTTGTAGAAAACTCCACTCACCTAAAGTAGTTTGCAGAGATTCCTGGTTTAAAATGTTTCATACTGAAGCAGAAGAATGGATAATAGTACTGACATGGTTTTAATTATAGTTACCTACAATACAGCCACTAAAACTAAAGATGCATTTCTTAGTATGTTTCTTAGTTCAGTTTCCACAACTTTTTCAGGACAGTGCAAATCATTGTAGAGATATGCCAAACATTACCTTTGTCTTGTCTGTTAAAGGGAAATTGTGTGTTTATCAAGCTGTTATCTACCATTTTTTGTTTGTTTGTTTTTGTGTGTATGTGTGTGTGTAGATACAACTTAAGAAATGTGGTTAAAATATACATCTTTGATTAAGGCTGCTTGGTACAGCCTCAACAGAGCTTTAGGATATTATTTGAATTAAGTTATTCTTTAAATAGACAGAACTGCTTTATCTGTGCCTGATTCACAGGTCAGTTTTTAAGGGACGGATTAAAAAAAACTAAACATACAAGGAAAATTATCTGTACATGATCAAGAATAAAGAAGTGGGGTCAAACTGAGTGACAAAGCATAGGGAGGTATAGCATTTCCTAGAATTAATTGCATCAGTGTTATGTAAATCTGGATTTTAAACTTTTATAAGACAGTGTTGCTGTGGTGATTTACAGCAGTATACATCCATTTTAACGACTTGTCTTTCTTCACTTAAACTAAATAATCAATTTCCATCACACTTTTGACACAATGAAGTAAATGTGATTGAAAACTGAAGAAAACATGTTTTCTACAAACAGATCTAAAGTTGGAAGAAGTTTCACCCAAACTTAAAACTTGACCAGAACTAGTTTCTAAAGTTTAACTTTTAAACAGTTTTTTAAGCAAGTCTCTGCTTGGAAGCTGTGTTAGACAAAGGTCCAAGGTTCATTTCTAACACGTGAGCAAGTCTGAGGCAGACAAAGTTTCCAGAGGAGTCAGTGGTTCACCTTTTGATCAGCTGCAAGTTTGATAAGTAGCTTGTTCCTCCATTCACTGGAACATAATATTCATAAATGACTAAACAGACATGAAAAAAGTGCCTTATGTATTTTAGTGTTTGATCTGCACTTGTGTCTCTTTACAGGTAAACAAGAGACACTGTATTGCTGGAATACATGGGATTGTGACAGCGATACGACGGCTCGGAGGACCAAAGATGATGTCGCACCTGAGTGTATACGCAAAACTGACACATTTTCAACAGGTTTTGGGTAAGGTTAAATTTCGTCCTTTGGGTTTCTAAAATGCTTATATGTAGAACTTGTGCTGGGAAAAGACATCATCGATGACTATATAATTAATTCTGTTTATACTGCAGGACTATAGCAGCAACTGTTGCAGATATCAGTGATTGTTATTCCTTGTAGACTATAGAACAACAGGTCCAAAACTGGGGTCCCCAAAAAACCCCAGGGGGTCCAAAAGTCTTTGACTTTAACAGTACCTTGATCAAATGAAAGCCATGTTCACAAAGAGACTAGTTGCATCGTATCCACTTATTTATTTAGTTTTTATTATTTGGACTTTTTTTTTCACATGGAACCAGGATTCGTGAGCTGGAAATAGGAACATTTGAAACCAGGTCTCCAAGTGGGTCATGAAAATCTGCTACAGAACAATATTTTATAACACATACTCCTATTCAAAAATATTTTTTAAGTCCTACTTTCATTAAAAAGTAGGACTTTGCAAGTAGGACTTGTTTTTTAAAAAAGTTAGTGAATACCTCGCTACCTTGTGAATCCAGTCCATTTTTTCATGTGCTGTTTGGTTTCGTGAAGTCAGAGAGCTTTGTGGAGCTCCAGTTGTGGAGTAGTTCGTGTTTATCCTCATAACTTTTCCTCCATCATTGTTTTAACAAAGCGTGTCTGATGAAAGCCACTGTGCAGTTAATTCCTCCCTATTAAAAAAAAAAAGTAGAATAATAAAAGTAAGTTTATATGTTGATAGTTAACTTTGGTTTTTATCAAAGAATATGACAGAATGCAGAAGTTATGGTGGAAAGTGAGCTAATGGAAGCCAGGAATGGTTTCAGCATTGGGTGCGTGGGATTGTAGTTGCATGAAAGAGCGTATTTAAGGAAAATGGGTTGGGAAACACAGGAAGAAAGTCCTGGAAGTTCTAAAGCACAGAGAGAGTCAGTTGTAGGAATATATCCTACCAGTGATGTCATCACAGCTGTTATATTCTCACAGTTTCTGTTCCATGTCTCATCATTTTATCAGCTCAGATGATGTTTTTATTTGACCTCTGGTACATCCCTCGCCTTCCTCGGCTGTCAGGTATCTCTCTCTCTTTGCTCTGCAGGTGCAGTTCGGTGGAGCAGCAGCATTAGACAAGCCCCTTTACTGACAGCTGCTCCTGTTCGCGCCCTCGTAGATGAACGGATCAGCATTAAAGGGCATTTCCTGCCCCCACATTGCCCCGTAACAGTATGGGCTCGGATGCACAGCGATGACGGAGACCTGTGGGAGTCTTTCGCTCATTACAATACCAACAACAATGGCTCTGTTAGCTGTGGGTAAAACACATGAATTACTTTCATTCTTATCTTTTTACACTGTAATGTTTTATGGAACATGTAATCTGTAGAAATAAACAAAAACAAGTCAGTCTGTCTGTAGTTGGAAAATGCTAAATTTGACGTGAGGCTAAAAGAAAATGGCTAAATGATTATTTTTCAACTGGATTTTGAAAGTGTAAAACTTTTAACTAAAGAGAAACCATATGAAAGACATTGAAAACAACATTTAAACACTTTTTTAGTTTTTTACAAGCTCTTTATAGGTTAATATTTTGTGTATTTACTGTTTAGTAAAACTTTTAACTCGTCTTGTGATCAGGTGTTTTTATTATTTGTCTCTCCTCTTTTCTGTGTCCATCATCAGTGATGAGCGATCAGTCAGTCGGAGGTTCTTATTTGGGTTGTGAGCCAATGGGACTCTTCTGGTCGATGCAGCCGACTCCTGGAGGAAGAGAAGGTTTGAGGCAGGTGATGAAACAGGCTGACTGAGAGCTTTGCAGGATTAAGTTTGTCTAGTTCAAGCTGTTCGCATGTGGTAAATCACATTACTAATAAAGTGTTGATGCTTAACACTATAGAGTAGTCAATTTAACCCATAAGGACCCAAACCATGAAAAAATTATCAAATAAGTCAAATTCTTTGAATATGAGGTCTTTATTTGTCCCTTTAACTGGGGGGGGGTGGAGCACAGAGTTATCACAGGGGAGCTGCGAGCAAGGCTAAATAAAATGCTATAGAGTAACATGTTAAAGAGTTTTGGCAATAGATAAAGTTGTGAAAGTGCCAGTGGGAAACGAGATTGAATCAACAAATGAGACTTCCAAAATAAGAGAAGAAAATATGATGAAGCATATCTGCCCCTGGGCTTGATCAGGTAATGGTCAAGTAATAGTAATAACCAGTGATGGGTAATGAAGAATGAGCACAGTCGTATGTATCAAAATATCATGTGATTTTATGATTAAGAATCCAAACAAGTTACAACAAAAGCCTGTTTGATACTTTTGAAGTAAATTACCCAACTATCCTATTTACTTTACCAGAGTTTGAGATGAAATGGATAATAATCCTAAGATCGACATGGTTTTAGCTACAGGTAACTACACTTAGCCAATAAAGTAATGACTCTGCATGATTCCTTTATTCATTTGTTTCTTTGGTCCATGTGACGGGGGGGGTGTGACATTATTGTCATCAATGAAAAGGGGGTCCTGCAGAAAAGGTATGGAAAGTACTGCTTTAACAAAATGTAAAATAAAAACATAACATATTTTAGGGATTTTTGCCATTTATTGCCATGTGATTTGTCAAAACGTTGGTAGTGTAATCTTCTGCTTTCTGGTGTCCATTAAGGGGCAGGAGACCAAAATTTCATTATGTTTCAGTGGATTTTCAGTTTTGGGGACGTTTTGTACCATAAAGTGATGTCAAATGTCTCAGAAACTGTATGTACCATACATGTCACGCTGGGTTCTTATGGGTTAAAGTAATTTTTTATACATGTTTCATACATCAATACTCAGCTCAAACAATCACATTGTCATAGAAGATGTCGTGTTTATTTATTCTACATTTCAGCACTGAAACTTTGTGTTTTATAAGATATTAGATTCTCCATCTGCACCATTGTCTGACTGATGTTTGTCCACAGACTGAGGAAGAAGAATGTGGAGACTCCATACACAGTGAACATCTCCTTACTAGAGGGTCACGTTTCTCCCAGTGAAGGCCAGACCCCTGAGCTGGCAACCGTTACCACTGAGCGCTGGTACATGTCACCAGGTGTAAGGAGAACAGAGATTCGGCAAAATGGAGTTGTAGGAACGTTATTTTTACCTCCTGGTGAGCATTTGATGCCCTTTTTAAGCGTTTTCTGCCTATGAAGATCTGGGCTCCCATCTGTGCATACACTGATATGTTACATGAGCTCTTCACAGGTTAAGATAGTAATATAATGGCACCTTTTAGCTTCTCTGTTCTCCTGCAGGGCCAGGCCCTTTTCCAGCCATGCTGGATCTGTGGGGAATGGGTGGAGGGCTGCCAGAATATCGCTCCTCCTTGTTTGCATCCAGGGGTTATGTCAGTATGGCTCTCGCCTATGTTGGTCACAAAGACTTACCTGGTCCACTAAACCAAGTTAATGTTGGTGACACATATTTCAAGGTAGGATAGCATCCAAGCGCCACTTTATCTGCAGTTAGTTCTTTTTATAAGTGCGTTTTCATTTTAAAACAACTGATTTGGTCCAGTAGTTGCAAAATAACCTCCCAACCTCTAACTAAATCAGGGGTGTCCAGCTCCAGTCTTGGAGGGCCACAATCCTGCATGTTTTCCATGTATCTTTGTTCCAACATGCCTGACTCAAATTAGCCAGACGTTGTGCAGAAGTTAATAGGCTATTGGATCCATCTAATGTAAGCCAGGTGTGTTGAAACAGGGATATATTGAAAACCTGCAGGACAGCGGCCCTCAAGGATCGACTTTGGACACCCTGAACTAAATGCTTTCTCGTTGCAAAATGTAAAAAGGTTAAAGAAAACTGATAGGGAATAATTATAATGAATCAGGAAAAAGTAACTGCAAGTAAAGCAAATCTGGCCTGAAATGTTGTTCTGCAGTGAAGAAACTACAGCAGCTCAGTAAAGGTTTTACAAAAAGCACATTACATTTGCCTTTGCATGATGATGTCTTACTGTTTCCACACATGTTTATAGTAGACAAGACATCACAATATAAGCTGTCATATATTATCTTTATAAAATTGGTCATTGAAGAAAGTAGAGAAAAAGCCATTAAAGTCACTCAAACATCTGGACACACTTTGTTAATGGAGTGTGTCAAACATTTGAGTGGTAATCTGCAAGAAAATAATTCAGTGTCACTTTCAAACTTGTGACTAAAAGAATTTTTGTGACAGAATTATCTATTTTCCCTTATAAACAATGATTTATTATGAAAATAGTTGTTCGTTCTGCGCTATACAAGATGCCAAATGAAGTACTGACCCAAATTTCATTAGAATTTAGAGCTCTGGACCTCTAAGGCCAGTTTCCTGCAGGTTTTAGATGTTTTCCAGCTAAAACAAAACTGACTCTAATATATATGCAATTAAGAGGCTTGTATCAAACTTAACAAGAAGAATTTGTAGATCCCTGTCATTTGAATCAGTTGTTTTGCAGCCAGGAAACCTCTAAAACCTGCAGGACACAGGGCCATGCGGTCCAGAGTTGGTGATACCTGAGATATAAACTAGCTTTTTTATTCTGCAATATAGATACATTTTACCTGGTTAGAAAACTTCTGTAGCAAAAAAAAACCAAAACATGGTATTTATCTGATGCTGGTATTTATCTTTGATCATTTAACCATTTTATCTAACATGTCCCATTTTTTATGTCTTGACAGGCAGCTTTCAATCTACTTCAAGGTCACAGTCAGGTTGCAGCCGACAGAGTTGGAATCATTGGTCTCTCGTATGGATGCTACGTGACGCTTCGCATTGCTACAAATACTGGGGTTAAAGTAGGTCACAAGGCTTTTCTTCTTTATTTAACCCACAGTCTGATGAGCACATTAATGTATGAAGTCTAATAAATTACACTAAGCTTGTAGAAGGATGTTCTCATGACCTTGTTCTCCTCTCCAGCCGTCCTGTTTGGTTTGTATCAACGGCCCAGTGGGAAGCACCGTGTCGCTTACAGATGCCGAAGGCAGGACTGAACTGTTTGATAAGTATGTGGCCACCTGATAAAGACAGGTGTTACCAGTAATATACAAGCTCTTTAGCTTTACAGATAAACACTTACCCTTATACAAGTTACGTCTTACAGCAAGGGTCACAAACGCCGGTCGTCAAGGTGCCATCCTGCAGGTTTTAGATGTCTCCCTGCTGTAACACACCTGACTCAAATCAATGGCTAGTCAGCGGCGGTGCAGATGTTGACAACAACTGTTTACTTTGAATCAGGTGCGTGGAAGTTGGAAAACATCTACAACCTGCAGGACGACAGCCCTGGAGGAACAGGATACCTTTACCAGATGCCATTGATGGATCCAGTCATGTTAAAGACTAGTTGCTAAGGAGTTTTTTTTTTATCAGAAATTTCAGCAAATCAGATTAATGAATATTTTATATCTGTTGTTTTTCTTTTTCAGTTACCAAAAATATTGGACGTATGATGAACAAGGATATGTTATTTTCAAGGAGGTGTCCTTGCCTGTTAATCTTCCCCCTGACAGCATTGTCAAGGTGATGACACCAAAGCTGTTCGAAGCTGGTATCAATATATCTCATGATTGGATATGATCACAAATACGAGCAACACGCTGTAATCAGAATGCACAGACCACAGTTAGAGGTGGTCTAAAACACATGTGGACAAACAGTTTAAAGGAAAAACAATTTGCCATGATTCGGGGAACAAAAAATTAGACTCCATCAGGACAGGAGATATCATTCAGAAACACAATGAATCCAAAATGACATCATTCTGGTCTCTATTTGATGTAAGATTCTGTGTAAACACAAACAGAGGCATCTGTTCTCCACTGTAGCAAAATGGGTAAGATTGTCACACTCGCCAACAAAATCACTGAATATGATGGTGTAAACTGTCACAGACTGACCTAATTCTGACTGGACGAGCTAACGTATGTTCATGTTTGGTCTGCTTCAGACAAAATGACAGCGTTCTCCTTTACTGTGAGCAGACAAAGACGCATGCATGGAAATGACCGCAGTAACGTGCTTTGTGTATTTTAATGCAAATCTCTTGTGTGTTTGCAGCTGGAGAATCTCGCCTGTCCACTGATGTACATCGTGAGTGAAGATGATCTGAGTGCTTCAAGCATAGAGAATGCAGACATGGTAAAATATTTTTACCTTAATTTAAAGGGATACCGTGTAATTTTTGGCCACTAAAGGGCACTAAACCTGTAACTTTACGCAAGGCAGATGACATTGTCACAAAATAAAACAGTCTGTACTATATATAATAGTTTTTGGTACCAAATGAAGCTGTAACTTTGGCACAACTCATTCCAGTAACTTATTGTAATGAAAATGTTAGCATTAGCCGTTAGCTTATGGGACATTACAGTAGTACTGCTTCCTGTAGAACAGCTTATGAAAAGTTGCTAGTTGTTCTCTTAATTTTTTTATATTTACATGAATTATTGGAAATGCATTTATTACATGTAAACCAGCCCAACTTGCGCACAATATTTAAGGAGTCACGTTAGCTTTGCTCTGTAGCTGATTAGCTTCAACTAGCTGCATGCAGCTTCTACTAAACAGCTAAATAATGACACAGACATAAACTGCATTATACTGCAGCTCATTAAGCACTTACTGCCATTGTTTTTTTAATAAACGCTGGCCGAAAGATATTAAAAAAGTTCATCACATTTTGGGATGTTTGCACAACAGGCAAAGAGCTAACAAAACAGTCTAATAATACTAAAGCAAACAGAGAGGGGGTTTTCCATCCACACTGTTCCTTTCATCAAACTCCAACCAGCGATTCCTTCTGTCTTTCCTCTGAAACGATCCCTTCCTGCTTTCTCTTTTTGGCCGCCTCAACTGTTTTTACCTTCATTCTTTGTTCAGCCAGAACAAACTTTCATTTAAAGAGGAGGAAAACGTACAATGGAGCAGAGCCCTCTGCGTTTATTGAAGAGGGGCCGTAATGCGACGCACTCCAGGTCACATGATCCCATGAGAGAGGGATCCGTTCCCAGAAATCAACCATTACTACTAACATGAGGCCAATGTTTGGGTCAAAACCTACACAGCGTCTCTTTTACAGATTCACTGAAATATGCTGATCAAACTTTAGTGGTACTGGATGTGATATGATCAGTCTTTATGTCTAAAAGAAAACAAATCAAAACTAATTTTTGTTTTATTTGTATGCTTGTTTTGTGTAACTGCTTTTTTTTAATGAGACTGATTAATTTGTCAACAGATTGAAAAGACTCTTAAAGCTGCAGGTAAATCTCATCTGTTTACCCGTTTGTCTTACCCTGGTGCTGGTCACCTGATTGAGCCGCCCTACTCGCCAAATTCAAGATCATCCATGTGGACTATCAAACCAAAGAAATGTAAGTTTTATAGCTTATGCAAATACTATTCCATATACTTTTCACTGTATTTATCTAATCAAAATGAAAGATCTCTGAGAATGTTGTTTATCCTGCAGTGATCACTCTGTGGGGAGGTCACCCTGCACCCCACGCTTTTGCACAGGAAGATGCATGGAAGAAGATCCTGGATTTTATGGAGAGCAATCTGAGACGGTGAAATTCCAGTGAAGTGTAATCTCAACACAAAAAGCATTCCATCTTGACTGGGATGGAGAACTTATGTAATTATCTGGGTTTTACGCGCAGATAACTGCAGGAGGAAAATGGATTTGTTGATTCATTTGTCTCTTACGAGTTACGCTACAGATTCTCCACAAGAGGTCGCCAAAGTACCAATTGATGAACAGTAACTGGGGGAGAGTCCAGTCACATGCAGGCTTGAAATAAACTTTATCTGAAGCGCATAAGGGTCCACATCTTTGTGCCTGTCATGTTGCTGTTGATGGTATTAGCCAGATTTCACACGTGTAAGTGTGAAGCATCAACAGGGTGACACTGGTTAAGTTTGCTGTAAAGGGGCTTCATGTCACCAGTAAGCCTGAATCCTTCTGTAAATCAATTGTTTCCTGAGATTTTCCTCATTTAATCATTCTGTTTTATTCAGCAACTATTTTATCCCTAAATGATAGATTTAATGATTCACCATCAAAGTCAATCAGAAGCTCTTAAGATTTAATACATTTTAATCATAAGTTGTAAAAAAAAAAAAAAAAATAATAATAATAATAATAAAATAAAATAAGATCATCATCATGGGGTCCTGACATTTTTATTAAATAATTAAAATACATGCTGATTATTAATCATGAAATGTTGCATTGAAGAATTCATGGCAGGCTGAGGTAACCATGGCGATGAGTGCAATGAACTCCTTAAAGTCAATCTCCAGGTCTCCATTCTGGTCGATATCGGCAAAGAGCTCATCCAGAGTCTCGTTTTCCTGAATTTTCTGTTTGGCAAGAAAATAAAATGAATCATTTCCAGAAAGTGTTTAATAATGAGCATATAAGACATGACTAAAAGTCAGCAGCATTGATTGTCTACAAAATGTCATGTGTATGGCATATGTGCGATGTGTTGGACCATTAAAGAGTTAAAATCCATTATTTAGTGACTGCATTTTCTCTCTGAGGAGCCATTTTAAAAGTGCAACGCTGGTGTTAAGTGTGGACACAAAAATTACTTTTGACTTTGACATGTTATGACTTCATGCAAGAACTATTAAGAAAAGCGCTGCAGTGAACAAATTAACCTCTAGATCAACAACTTACCACGATGAAATGACTCATTTCATTGTTGATGAGTGCTTTAAGTTCTGCTTTCCTCAGTTTGCATCTTTGACCGGAGTATTTATGGAAAACTCGAATAATAGTCGTAATACCATTCTCCAGGTCTGACATAGGGTCCGTTGCAGCCTGCAGCAAATTTAAATCATTTCATAGTTATACTTTTTAACTGTCATGCACAAATTTATTATCTTTTTTCATTAATTTATTTTGTATGCATGCATGAGCAGCTTATCATACTGTATTATTATTCTTTTAGTTCTGGTCCCCAAAAAAGATCATTATTTTATTCTTACCTCCATCTGAAGTAGCTCCTCTATCACGTCACTGAGAGCAACTAAAGGCTGGTCTAGCAGTGTGTTGTTGGCCTCGCCCAGATTACCGTGGACACACAGCCATATTGATCAATCATGTGAAGGCCTTTCATCTGCCATACACCACATAATGCACAACTAATGGACATCAGTGGTCAGAGCTTCAACTGAAAGCCATTTGCTCTTAAAATATGTAATTTCCCTGTTGTGTGCATTTATGTAGTATACATTCGTTTTCTGCTCTGCCACTAGCAGTCTGTTCTTACGTTGTTGGAATTATACATATAAATCAATTTCATATGACGCTTTCAGCGTTGATCCATAGTTTGGTTAAAAAAAAAAATTTAAAAAAACCCCATCAAAATTAAATCTAATATATTTTTATTCATTTTATACCATTATGTTACATCAAAGTGTATGACCAAGATAAAATATATTAAAATCTTTTTTTTTGTGCTGCAAATACAAATGTTTGCCATGCTTTTTGTGAAATGTTTATTTGAAGTCATATATATATATATATTTTTTTTTTTATGTTGGAGATGCAGAAAATTAAAGCGTTTTTTTTTAGAGAGCTGTACATGATCCGAGCGTCAAATTCTGGAAACAGCAAAGAACCCCTACATTTAATTTGTTTAAACAAGTTTTGAATGATATTTCAATACAATGTTCATTCACTTTAAGTAACATGTTCCTGAAGATATGGAGACCACTTGTGGTCCTGAGACACATGGCAGCGCAGGCTTGGACTTCATACAGAAAAGAGATCTGTATACTTACATCATGTTTCATTTTAATTTTATTTTGCCACTCATTCATTTATTTTATAAATTGCAGTATTTTCTGCATTTTTAATTTTATTTAGGTTTTTATTTATCTTTTGTTTTATTTTGCTTTTCTGAAGGATTCTTCATGTTTAATTTTTTTTTTTTTTTTTTATAAAGATAAAACAAACCAAGTCTGTCTGAGAGTTGCATTTGAGCATGAGTTTGTCTCTGTCTCAACAGGAAAAGAAATGAGGGAGTTCATTACTTAGCTGTGGTTCACTTGAAAATGTTAAACGCTATCTTTGGGCAACAATATGGAAAATAAGTCAAACAACTCAACAGTTTAGACAACTAAAGCAGGATTCTGTCACAAACAAGACAGTCCCTTTTTTGTCATGAACAAACCTTCAGAAATGATTACTGCATGTTTAGCTACCAAATTACATTATGTGGGCTGAACATGAAGGGCAAGCAGCTTCCTGTCAGTGATTCACCCCCACTTAAGCCTGTGGTGGAAGGCACCAGTGTATCCATTACTCAGCTCAAATATAAGTACAACTACTTGCACTTATGTTATGTAGTCATGAAAAATCGCAGAAGTTTCAAATGTATTTTCAGATTTGTCATGTTAGGAGGGGGATAAAAAGGAAGAAACATAAAAAATTATGGAAAGACAGACATTTTGGAAAGTAATATGAAGGGAAATTATTCCAAAACACCAAATAAAGGTGTACAAAAAGAGAAAAACAAATTACATAACTAGTAAATATGTTCCATTTTGCATAAAGCGCATTCACCCACAGAGGATGAAATTAATATTTCCCCCTTATATCTGGTGTTTATTATAGACTTGTCTTTTTGTTGCACTTTCCTAACAGACCTGCTGTTCAGTTTAAAAAAAAAATGACATCCATATTTCACCGAAAATACATGATTAAACAACACGCAAAAATATTTTCAAAAGTTACAATGAATTCTTGCCTGTGAATATCTGAATTTCTTTTTCTTGCAGTTATAAATAAAACACCCTCTTGTCTCCGTACACTGTACAATCTTGTACGTCTTTCTTCTCCCTCGTTTTACAGGAATGATGTCAAGAGTACAAAAATTTTATATTCTTCATGCAATAAAAAGATAAAAAATATCATTTTACTTGAAGATAAATTTCGCAGTACTTGATAAGAAACGTCAACTTCAAAGCAGGGGAATATTGTTTTTATACCTCTTACTGTAAAACTGTAGGATATATGTATATATATTTTAAAATAACTAACTCACATTTAATGGAACTTTATACCAAATCTTTATAAATCACACTTCTTCTTGAATGTCTTGTCAAACTTTAGAATGGCTACATCAGAAAAAATTACATTTGCCGTTTTCAACATGTAAGGTTAGAAATTCCCATTTACTTTGAACGCACCGCGACTGGATCATGTCGTCCGCACCTTGACAAATCCGCCGTGCTCGCCGTCTACGTTCGTGTCTGCACCTTGTGTTTTTTTTTTAGCCTTCATGTGAGGAGCGTCGCCCTTCCTGCGAGAGGAAATTGACGTAAAGAGCACAGATCAAGTGGAATATAGTCTAAAATAAGGGCTTAAAATTTGTGATTTTATGTAAAAGCTGCGTGGTTTTTAGCCCATTTCTCGGAGTTAGTGTCGGCAGCTCTGACAGGGGAAAAAAAAGCAGCCACCGAAAGGAAGAAAAGAGCGGTGTTCAACCCAGGTTTGGCAAGATTTCAGTCATTTTAGCTTATTTTTTCATTCTCTTTTCACATTTCTTGGTTTTGGCTCGGGAAAGTTTTTAACAGACTGGTTATGAGGCAGCTATAACACACAACACAGCTGAGGAGAAGGACACTGCGGGAGTTACAGAATATGATCGTATTAACAAACTACACAAACAGGTTATCTAGGTTTCTTGACGGCCTGTGCTTTCATTCCCAGGTAACATCTAGAGATTATCTTTTTATTATTATTATTATTTATTTACTTTTGCTTTAATACACAAAACAACTGGATACTTCATGCACACTTAATTGTGTTACTACAAGTTCTTACTGAGCAGTAGCACAAAGTTTTACATAATTTCAGGATATATACATGGTGATATGATATGATTTGGTGGTAAGCTGCTTTCTGGTTTGCATGCAAAGCCCTGAAGCCACATCCTTCCCTCACATTTCTTTTTTCAGAGATGCCCTGTTTTCATTTTGAGACTATAATTAGTACAGCATGTGCAGATGTGACCTCCCTCTTCTCTTTCAAACACAGTTTCCAGCACCCTCCCTGCCTCTCTTTTGTCCAGGCATGGCTGATCTGCTGAGGCTGCTGCTCCAGGTGGGTGAGAAAGCAGCGAACGTGGCTCGGGTCTGCAGGCAGGAGGCTCCTCTGTTTCAGCTCCTTGTACAGGAGAAGACTGGCGATGACAAGAACAAGAAGTTTGTGCAGGACTTCAAGACTCTCGCCGATGTGGTGATCCAGGAGATGATCCGGCATGATGTGGGCACTCAGGTGGGACGAGTCAGAGTTTTAACTAGCCAAGTGAACTAGAGCTGGATCAAGTTTTTATTGTGTTATGTGTGTTTTTGTTGTTTTTGTGCAGTTCCCTGAAATGGTTGGTTTTATTCACGGAGAGGAGTCTAACAAGTTTGAAAACGGGCTTGGTAATTGCTTCTTATGACACATAACACGCATACAACACTGTGTATTGGGTCCTCAGTTTCCCATCAGTAGAATCTATACTTGGAAGAGCTTAATACACTCTGTATAACAGTCAACACATTATAGTGGAATACAAAAGTCAACACTCAAGTGTGTCACTCTCTAAATATTTAAAGGTGCTACGCCTTGTGATCTGTAAACACTTGAATTGGTTTGTTGTAAGATGATTGGAGCCTCATTGTGTCACCAGGAGAAAGTGTGACGGTCACGGTGTGCAGCACAGAGGAGGAGACTGCGAAGCTGCTGGCCACGGTGTTAGATGGTGACAAGACAGCAGCATCTCTGCTGGCACAAGCCATCCACCAAGACCTGGCGAGCATCGAAGCAAGCACAGACGGCTTGACGGTTCCCCTCAGCCCCTCTGAACTCGCCATCTGGATTGACCCCATCGGTAAAAATAAAAGTTTATTTGTCTAAAATTCCATGTAAGTACATTTCCTGAGAGCAGAGCTGAGCATGAATGCTTCTATTGTCTCTTTTATTTGATAATAAGATGCCACCAGTCAGTACATAGAGGGGCGTGAAGAGGTGCTAGAGGAGGGTCACTTGTCTCCCTCAGGTCTGCACTGCGCCCTGGTTCTGATCGGGGTCTACCTCAGGAGCACAGGCGAGCCTGTAATGGGTGTTATCAACCAGCCGTTTAACCACAAAGACCCCGCAGGTGGAGGGTGAGTTGATCCAACGATTGTAAAATGAGATCGCTTATGATCACTGGAACTTTAATTTAATTTCACTTAAAATCAGATTTCAGCTGCTAGTTGATGTGCATGTTTGTCTGGAATTAAGTGCTCTGACCTCTGATTCATTGTGTTCTCAGCTGGAGGGGAAAGCATTACTGGGGCGTGTCTTATGGCAACATCAACGTCTGTTCAGTTTCACGACCGAATCATGGATCTAAAAGTCAACAGGGACTGTCTGTGGTACTGAGCGCAAGTGAGAAGCAGGTGGTGAAAGAAGCTCTGACCTCGCTGTGCGGCCCAGACAAGCTGATATATGCTTCTGGAGCCGGCTACAAGATCCTGTGTGTCATCCAGGGTCTGTCTGATATTTACATCCTTTCAGAGGGAAGCACCTTTAAGTGGGACTCCTGTGCTCCTCACGCCTTGCTCCGAGCCCTCGGAGGGGGGGTGGCGGACTTGTCTAAGAGTCTGCAGTCCACCTGTGAAGGACAGGAAACCCTGACAGAACTGACCTACAACCAGCCTTACACCCAACACAAGGGAGCTGACCGCTGGGCTAATCATGGCGGGCTGGTGGCGTTTCGAGACTCATCTCAGCTACGCAGCATCATCGATGCTTTAAAAGGCAAGCTGTAGCTGACAGAAACATCGTTAGCGCAGGATTAATGTCGCTTATATGATCATATTGTTTTCTATGTTAGCCTGGAAGATGGGTGGAAAATAGAGGTTCTGTATTTTAATTAGAGATGCTATAATTTTATTTTTAACCAGATTTATGAGTGTATTTATTGCAAAGTGAACTTCAGTACTAGGCCAAATGAATTATTACAAATTAATGCTGAGCAACCCAAAATTTAAATCAGATTTATTTTAGATCATAAAACAAGTAGTCAAGTATTTTTTAAAATATTTTTCAACTTGAATTGATTATCTTCAAGTCATATAATCTAATACTGTATATATATATATATATATATATATATATATATATATATATATACACACAAAGTAAATTTGTAAATATACCATTTTATCTTATTTATTTTAGGTCAAACACTCAAAAATAAACTGACATATTTTCTAATTCTGACCTTAAAATGAATTCATGGAGAGGGAGGATTACTTTTTCATTCATGGCTGTTTAGATGTTGGCTTCCTCCAAGCAGCTGGAACAAGTTGAGCTTTATTTATGAAGGTTTTTACCTCAAAGCTGCAGTGAATTAACTTCTCCATGTTTATCATAGTCAGTGGGATATAAAGTGCTCACTGCTGGACAGCTGAGAAGGATACAGCCAAAGGGAAAGTAATGAGGCATAACAAGACTGCGTCTTTCCTACAGCATTGAGGAATTTCACTTTTTTTTTGTTCTGACACATAAAAGGATGTAATAAGTCAGTTGAGAGAAACAGTTCCTTGTAAGGAGCAGATGATTTGCCCTCTTTCCATTGTCATAAGCACAGTTGGTTAAAGGTCAACAAGTGGAAAAGAAATGAGGTAAACCGGTGACATGGAGCCCTTTTGACTGGGTTTACGGTAAAATGATGCGACTTCTACTCGCGGCAGTAAGTTCACAGTTGCAGTATGTTTAAACTTTCTTCATGGTTTTTTTTTAATGTAAATGTCTGACATGTTATTACCTTTATAGCCAGCAACATGTGATGTGACTGAAAAATGTTGTACACATAATGAACAGAAAATGGAACCAACATTGTGCATATAGGAAATCACCTTTATTTGAAAACCAGATAAAGCAGGGGAAACAAACCCAACAGTGATATTTTTAAAACTGTTCGCCAGCCGGGAACTTCTCTTCATTCCCGACAAAAAACCCTGATGATTGTCAAATATTTTTTGCAACAATTCTGCATATTCTGTCAAAAAACACGAGAAGAAACGAACTCTGGAGTGTTGGCTCTTTCATTGACTTCTTGGACTTTAAATTGCTACCTCTTTAAACACGCATCACATTCTCAAATCACAAAGTGTGGAAAACAAAGCGTCATGTTGAGCATGCTCATGGCTGTGGGGTCCAGTATCCTAAACAGGTACCGAAGCAGATTATTTCAATTTGACCGTAATCTGAAAATATAGATAAAACAGCTAAAATAAGTACATGACAAAAAAGCAAATTGTTTGAACAAATATTTCCTCTTGACTTATAACCATTAAAATGAAATTTTATTCTGCCTCATAATAAAAACTGATTTTAGTCCTCATAGTCTGGTTGGATAAAACTTTTAACTGGAAAAAAAGAGGCAATTCAGGATCATTTTTAATATTTTAAACTTGCTATTCAGGCTTAAGTCAGCTACTCCATGTTTATGAAACTGGTTGAACCCTTCAAAGATAAACAGATACATGACAGAAACATGGCAAACATTTAATCCTGCTTAAATGAGTTCAAACTGCTCTTCCGCTCAGGCTGCACATTAGAAAATCACACCAAAGTTCCCACATCTTTCTAAAAAAATTCAATATTTGTGCAATCAGAATTTCTTTTGCAGACAAAAAAAAAAAAAAAAAATCAGAATTTGCAAGTGAAATGTTGATGTGTGGGGCTACACGTCCTCCTCAGCTGCAGCTGGAGGAGTCTCCTTTTAGCCAGATCACTGATGGCAGGTGTCACTTCAGCTGTAGGTGTGCAAAATCAAACAAAAGGGAAATCAACACAAAACGAAAGCTGCAAATATATAAAATAACCTTTATCAAATGCCTTATCGCACGTTAATTACCATATTACTTCATACTGAAAATCCTTGTGTCAGGTGTAAACAATAACAGCTGTTTGTTTTCTTCTAAATGAAGCTGATTAAAATTGAAGTGTATTTTCTATCCAAGGCTCATCTCAACACTGCGGACTCCTTCGTGTTGTTGCAACCTGTAACACTGTGGAAACTCAAAGCAAATCAGTCTGTTACAGGTTTTTACTCAATTTTCTGTGAACTTGTGACATTAAAATCTGAACCACATTAACTGTAATTGAATAAAAGCTTGCAGCACATGACTGCAAAAGCAGTAATGACCCAGCAGGATCAGCACAAGTTGATGGAGGGCATGTAATAATAACCAGGAAGGCTGGAATCAATCATGGTTTAAGATGCTATGAAACATTTTACTGGCATAAAATGAGCAAAAAAAAAATCAAAATTCACGACTAGAAAATGTAGTTTTTAGCAGCCAAATCAACAGCGTAGCAGCATTACCAGACTTTTATACGTCATCTGGATCAAACTAGTGTTGTGTGTGAAACTGAGACGAAGACAACAGTCAGGATGAAGATAAAAAAAAACACAGATGTGACAACATTGTTGTTACATACTAGTCAGCTTCATGTCTGATGTGGAACTACAAACATGTAAAACTCTGTAAAGCTGCTGTTCATGCAAGTTTTGTTGTTGAACTTGTTACGTTTTAATTTTATATCAGGATTCCAATCGAAAACAATTTACCCTTTTTTTAATTTAACTTTTTGACTGTTCAAGCCTATTTTAATGGAGTGATAGATGTGTAGCTTATAAAGGCAACATTTTTATGAGTGGTTTGGGAATATGGTAGTTTTTGTGGTAAAGAACACAAACTCCAGCATTTTACTCAATGAGAAGACAGTACATGACAGTACTACATTTCCCATAAGTAACTTATTAGTTTTTTGGGTTTTTTTTTTTACCTCCATGAAGGCTCTCTCTTATCCCCCAGTGACGTTAATCAGAAGGAACCTTTTCACATCAACCCTTAGGATCTTAATTTAAGGCCAATTTACCAGTAAATGTATTTTTACAGAAACCTTCCACCATTTGCAGCTGTCTAATTATTCTGCTGTAAATAAAAAAAAAAACATTTTGCATTTTAGTACAGTTACCTTATCTTTGTTAATGTGGTTCAGATGAGTCAAGTTTGGCTGATTTGGATTAACTTTTGAAATACAGAGGGCGAGGCACTGCTCCAGCAGCAGATCCAAACACAACTAACGGTAACGGCGACGCAGTGACGCTGCACGGATCTTCATTTTTCTGTCAGAGATAAATCTGATCTCCTCATCAGACCCTCTGTCGGGGTCTGATGTTGCTGAATTAACCTTAAACAGCAGCAAAAGTGAGAAAACTGAAGCATTAAAATGCGGATGAATAAATCATGCATCGACAATGGATTTGGCAGGAAATAATGAAAAGAAAAAATGCTTCATTACAGCATCCTGAAAAGGATTTCAATGTCAAAGGCTACAGTCCTCTTTAAGACCGACAACAAAACAGGGTGTCGCTGCCACGTCTTCAACCTTCAGTTCTCACATTCAGTCAACTGGCTCCTCTTTATGGTCAGTCTCTCTGCTTTGGCTTATCTGACTGCAGACACCCACGAACCGTCTCCAGGTCAGGTCTTGGCGTGCCAAGAGGCAGGCGAGACAAACATGGCCATTATTTATTGTGTCCCTGCGTTGTGATTTTGATACACCTGCAAGCCAACGGACTTCACCTCTGAAAAGGTTTACGGACCTTCTTCCTCCTCCTCGGAGGTTTTCCACTGTCAGTCCATGTCTCGTTGGAATCTGGCCGCTGCGCCCCCGGCATGTAGAAACCCGTGTGCCCTGGGGGAGAAGAGAACGGACTTGCTCCAGCACCAGGTGGGTGATGATGAGGCGGACCTGAGGGGAACAAGTTTGCATTTGCTGCCATGTCATTAGGTGGTCCTCCCTTGAAGATTCTGTTGAAGAAGTCCTGCAGATCGGCCGGGTTTGACGGACCTGTTGCCTGTTCTGATGATGTCCTGAAAGAGAACAGGGAAGGTTAGTCAGATATGAGCTGAAAATATGCTCTTTTATAACAGAAAAATTATGACATGGGTGTAAAGAAAAAACAATCGCTTTAAGGCGAGTTAAAGGGAGGGTTATCAGTTTTCCAGTCCTGCTCCTGAAGACCCACTTGACTTTTTTTTTTTATAACAAATTTATTTTTCTTTTTTACAACACTAAATATACCTAAGTGTAGGAACTATTTCATGTTGGCCTCGATGTACTTTTTCTGCTAAACGACCGTTGTCAAGCTGAAGCGCGTTTCTCTCATTCACCTGTTAAACACCAGCTGATCTGAATCAGTTGATGAATGCGTTGCTATGGTGACGCCCTGTACCAGAGTGATATTACAGTGATTAAACAAACTACGTGTGCGTATATACAAAAACAATGCACGCCAGTTAGAACAGTCACTGACTAAGGAATAACTTTGTTATAGTTTCTGTGTTTACGTCAGTCAGTGGCTGTTAGGAATTCTACTTGTTATTCAGGATACGATTATCTAATCATGTCACTAAATCGCAAAACAAGGAAGTACGGCTGTGGAAATAGAAGCTTTTCTGAGCAGAGCTAGGTTTCCTGTAAATTTTCTGTGTACAAGTTGGTTAAATCATTGGCTGCCAAAGACATCTTGTTTTGTGCTTTTCAGATTCTGTAAATTGAAAGCTGATTTGGCCGGGCACGTGTCAAAATGCCTCCAAAATGCGCTTCTCCAAGCGTGCACCCACCCAACATGTTGTGAATGTGACCCGAGTGCACACCTCAAAGACGCCTTGATGTACGCACCCAGTCAAATTGGCGCCCCACATTTCACGGTCCCGACAGATGAGCTAAAATGCTCCAAGACGAACGTGACTCTCTGCTACAACAATGCCTGGCAGCCAATGAGTTAATGGAACTGAGCTGTATGTATTCAATTCAACCATAAATATGAAAAAGAGGACAGAAAACGTATTTATACATTTAAACACAAGAACAATGATAAAAAAAAAAAAAAAAAACACTGTGTCCATTAGGTTATCAGGGAACATGTTGTGATAAACGCTTCCAGCTGCAGGAACATACCTGTGCCGTGTGGCGTTGCTGTTGTTCTTTGAACCAAAGGAAATGTGATACGGCACACGGTGTGTGTCAGGGGAAATGCCTATTCTTTGGCAGCCTGCCCACTCTGAAACATGACAGTAGTACAACAAATACATTCACTGACATTCTGGATATGTGAAAATGGGAAAAAAAAAGACAACTCTAAATACTTATTAATGCACTTGAGACATTTCTTGTCCCTCTACTTAAAGTGACCGATCATATGAATATGAATTTGGCTATGGAAGCCTGAAGCAACGTATCTCCTACTAGACTTCTGCAAATCCAGATTTCTGTAATTAAAACCATGTTTTTTCACCTTCGTAATGTCTCTGTAGCTGCTTCAGACCTGGGGAAGATGGGTCCGTTTTATGTTGTCTTACCTACCCAACACTAACTTTATGAGCAGATTATGCTTCAGCACAATAAAAGTGACTTAACTGTATCTGAATGATTCTCATTTAAAGCGAAAGTGATAAGTTTTATATGTTAGGTTCTTTATTTCTAGTTTGCTACCATTGCTCTTATTTACCACATTATCTGCTGGAGCCAAAAGGGTGAGATTAAGACACAATGTTGAGCAGAGATTGTGTTGTCCAAAATGTTTCTCCATGAAGCAACATTTTAAAAGTTTGCAGATTTATTTTACAACTGGATGCAAATAAAAGTAGAAAATCTTTTTGAAAGTGAGAGCTTCCCAAAACCAAATACTGATCCTGAAAAATGTTGTGTTAGAAGATTTTAGAAAAAGCTGATCCATACCTGTAATATCATACACCTTTCCTTCCATACAAGCAAAGTATGTGATGCGTAGGCCCAACATGCTGGACTCCGCCCACAGGTCGCCCTCTTCAGCACTATGGCAACGGTTGCATTCAGCACAGAACCGGGCTTCAGCAGGCTCTCGGTCCATCTCGAATCGCCTGCACACACACGAAGCACAGAAAAGAAATACAACTGTGGTGAAAGTTTACGACACATAAAGCAGCTGCATTTTGTTCAGTTTCACACTTTTACAGAAATGAATATTATGCATAAAATGATGTTGATGTGGAGCGTGTAGCGACCTACTTGTGCTTGCCTTCACACTTTGTACACATCATGGTGTTCATCGCTTCCTTCAGGTCATCTTGCAGTTTGGTGAGAAACTCGTTCATGGACTTGGAGAGCTCAGTAGCTGCCATGCGCTTCCTGCATGAAACGAAACATTTGTGTGAAGATACTAAATAACACGAAAGAAGTCAAATAACTACTGTTTTAATCAAGAAAAACCAAACTATTTCTTTTCTGGTTCTACTTTGTTTTACTTTTAACCAGGGCTGTGACAATATGCTTTTGTCCCGATTCGATTCCGATTTTTTGGGTGCCGATTCAATTTAGATTGAGATTCTCACAATTCTTCGATATTGCTGATTTTTGTAGGTTAAAAACAAAATAAATGTATAACACTTTTTTTTTTCCACGTCATTTTTCTTGATTTCTATTAGGAAAAAACAACCAAGTAGCCAGACCATCATTCTGCTGCTATAATGCCCAAGAAGAAAAGTAAAAAGATCAATGAAAACAATAAAAATGACAAAAACATTTATAATGGATTATTTTTATTCATTTGGAAAAAAAAAAAAAGGATTTTTTAACAAAAAAATAGATTTTAAAATTGTGAAGCAAAAAAAAATTCAGATTTTCCCACCCCTACTTTTAACACATTTACCAAATTCTCTGTGTACTTACAATTCATACTCTCGTCGTGTTTCAGGGTTGCTGACAATATCCCAGGCTGCCCTCAGAACTTTGAATGCCTCTCCAGCTCGTGGGTGTTTGTTCTTGTCTGGATGAACCTAACAGAAAATAGACAAAGTAATAAACTGCTTACAAAGAGAATGAAAAAAAATCACTATTTATTCTTCATTATTGCAGCAATGTCTACAGTGGGGCGATCGGGCCTTCGCAGTGGCAGGGCCCAAACTCTGGAACTCTCTGCCTCTGGAGTTACGCTCCATCATGGACCTGCCTCTGTTTAAGGCCAGGCTAAAGACTCATCTGTTTAGATCAGCCTTTGGCTGTTGAGATTTTTACATGTGAATGAACTGCTATTTTATATTTTTACTTGTTTTTATCTTTGTTCAGCACTTTGGTCAACTAAGGTTGTTGTAAAGCGCTTTATAAATAAAATTTGATTGATTGATTGAATGTCTGAACACACCTGAACAGCCAGCTGTCTGTAAGCCTTCTTCAGCTCAGTCTCTGTTGCATGCACCTCCACACCGAGCACTGCAAAGGGGTCGAGCTCATCCTCTGGTACCTCAGCCAATGCCAGCAGTCTCTCCAACTCCTGGTCTGGCTCACCTCTTCCAGTTCTGCCGGGTGACTCGGGTGTGAACTGTGGCATGGCACCTTCCCTCCTGGACCTACTTCGAATTCTGTCCAGCAGGGATCCCACCCTCTTCCAAAACCTCGACTCCAAAAAAGTCGTCCAATAGCGTTTCCCCCTCTCTCCACCAATGCGAATAAACATCCCCTTTGCCCACTGAGAACTGAAAATAGCTAAAGCACAGAAAAATCCTAAACAAGATAAAACAACTGTCTTTATCCACTTCACAGACATCATGGTTTTCTCCAGCAGGTCAGCGCCTGTGCGTTTTGTCCATTTCAGAATCCGACCAACATCTGCCTTCATTCCGGGTAGATCAGTAATTTTTACTAGGAGCTGCTGCCCAAAGTTGTAAAGTTTCACAACTCCCATCTCCACTCCAACACCACAATTGTGAGTTAAAGTCACAATAATCTCAATCAACATGTGGATACATGAGATGCACCAAAGGCTCAGAGACTCTGAAAGCATCTCTTTGAAAGCTAAGACAAGTTGGTTGCCTGTCCGCCGGCGACCCCGGTTCTGCTGATGGTGGTGGTGGTTCCGCCTGCGTGTCTGCTTGTGCCGCCCGCCACCTGACATGACATTGCCTTTTGGAAAGGAGCAGAAAGAACTCTGATTGTTCTGCTCGAACACTGATCCACCGCTTCTTAATTTGCACTTCCTTCCACTGCCCACGCTCCTCCAGCCAGATTCCCCGTTCATGTGCTGCTCTGTTGCAGCTTCATCTTCTTCTTGATTTATGACCTGTGAATTCTCAAGATCTGTACTCCTGTCATGTTCCAACCCACCGGAAGCCTCCTCGGTATCCTCTGTAGCCTCCATGGATCCACAATACTCTGCTTCACCTGCTCCTGAGCCTTGTGGAGTGGATGGATTTGGGATTTCCTGAGATTTAAGACAGGCAGTTTTATCCTCCTGCTCACAGTTGTCATCAGCCTCTCTGACCTCCCACTGACTCAAGTCAGCCATTGAGGCAGTATCATCATCAGGGATCTCCTCATCATCCAGCTCTTTCTCTGCTGCTCCTTTCTCCATGTTACTTACAGCTGTAAATGTTGGAATCTCATGAAAGAGGGTTTCCTAAATCCATAATGTATTGCAATATTTTACCCGGAGTCCCATACAAAAGTGAGACTGAGGGTTCCTACCAGCCACACTCTGGTCAAACATGTCAGTGGCCACTTCTAGGTGTCAAAAAAGGTTTTTACACAGCTCCCAGGATGCAGCATGTCATCTGAAATGCAAAAAAAATTGTTTTAAAAAAATCAGAAGACAAATATGTCACAGTATACATTCTCAGACCTTTAAATAAAAATATGAAGCACTAAGCGGAGACATTTAACTAGAGCTGCAGAAATGATATATTTTGCACCCTTATTCCATGTTAAATATTAATTACAACTGGTTCTTTTTGCATGCTATATTAGCAGATATTACACTGAAAATATGGTGTTGAGATGAACTTGTAACACTGTTCTACCCGGATTTCCAGAAAATACTGACAATGCATATCGCAATAGAAGATTACGCATATTAGGCAAATACCAAATGAATGTTAGCTTCTGCCCAATCGTAATTACATTTTATATACAAGCTTTGATTTAACAGCTCTGTCTCTACAGTTATCAACTGCAGTCAAATGCTTTGACACAAGAGCACCAGAGCATTATATCCAAGTTAGGACTAAAAGTGCCCACATAATACCCAACCATCACCCCTCTATTTTAAGTACTTCTGCTTTTATTACTGCTGCACAACACTTACACAACTCTAAGCAAACAACGTTTTAAAGTAGAAAATTTACTAGAAATAGAGTACTTCTATTGTGTGGCATAGATACTTTTACAAATGCATGAGAATATTTCAGTAATTTCTGCAAAGGTATTAATCATAATTTGGAAAACAATGTTGTTTGAAGAAATTTCCTCTTGGGAAAAAAAGGGAAAAGAACCAACTGAGTAACCTTGATAATATTTAACCTTAATGTAATGCAGCTACATGACTTGGTATGTAATGGAAATGAGAAATAAAAGCCATGCACGCTCTGTAAACGTGTGTAAACGAGAATGTTTTGTTTGCTAATGTAGTAAACCAAAGGGAAAAATAGAGTATGTTCAATTTCGAGTGGAAAAAAACAAAAGCTGCTAAGTAGAAAGCTACTGTACGGAAACACTGTCGGTCTTACGGACATCCGTCTGTACGTCGGATCTCAGTTTGACACTTTAAACAACCAGATGTTTTTTAGTTTGTTTGTTTTTACGGCGGCTAATGTTAGCAGGGTGTTAGCATGAGGAAGCAGATGACAAGACAGTGTTCACATCAGCTCACCTATGACTGGCTAAACCTGACAATATTTAAACCATACAAGGTATTAAACGAAGATTAGATCCCAGAATAAACAGCAACTGTTGACGTTTTAAGCTCAAAAGCAGCCAAGCTGAAGCTAACTATTAGCTAAGTGTCACTAACGAGCTAAAATTAACGCTTCCTGTTTGGCGACAAGGCAAGTTTCAAACGAGTACAGTAAGTACACAAATAATTCCCTTTCAGTTTTCAACAAACTAAATGTCACATATACCTTTGAAATAACTGTTTAACCTTGTTTTAAACAGACAGCCAAGTGTCCGTGAAAGGATTTTATTCTTTCTATTTTTTGGTAAATATAGTCATTTCTTCTTCTACGCCTTTTCTCACTTCATCAAGTTACTTCTTCCGCCTCCTACTTATTCTTCGCTGTTTCATGCACGCGAGAGCTCTGCTGCCACCCAATGTTTTACAAATGTTACAAACTGATTTCTTCATATCTGTATTCTGATCTCTTCCAGTCGACCAGTGTTTTTTAGCCACTGTGCCGTGGTACAGTAGTGTGCCGTGAGAGATTATCAGGTGCGCCCTGAGAAATTACCAAATTTAACCTAATTGGTCTAAAAAGCAGCTCTGTGTTCATCCAAACAGGCCCCAGGTGAAAAATAATAAAATTCCATCTTCTTGTGTTTATCTGATTTCTATTCAAGAGGCTTTGACGAGATGAACTTTTTGTTAATAGTATGGACTTAAAAAAAAACAAAAAAAAACAAAAAAAAAAAACATTTTTATTTGTATAGTGCTTTCTGATTTTTCAGTGAGGAAAAGTGTGTCTTGGCTAAAAAAGGGTTGGAAAACCCTGCTGTATTGAACCAAGTTTTTCCTTTTGCTTTGAACATATGTTGTTTGGCTTCACTAACTACCCACCTGAGAAAACCAAACAATTCTTTATCATTAATCGTATTGACAAATGTCGATATACTAATCAAAAGCCCATTTTTTCTATTTTTAATAAGGAGGCCAAACAAAATATTGACTCTATCAAGTGTTCCACTAACATGAAAGCCATTAAGGCTATTGATTTGTGCACTCTATTTTGTGTATTTATGTGACTATTGTTATTTATGTCATAGCTGCTCCTAAGAAATTATAACCCCCGGCATACACTGCATACTGCTTGTATAATAAGGAATGTAAAAACAAAAACAAAAAAAAAAACAAAACTGATTTCCTAAATTAAAACTGCATTACAATTATGTAGATCGTGGTTTAATCCAGCGAATCCCATAAAATGAATTATTGTGCGACGCTTATCTGAACACTAATATCTGTGGATCAGAATAATTATAATTTAAACCGAAATTGAATTAAATGTGGTACCTGCAAATTCAGCGATATATGCAAGCGTTTGTATAATTATTATTATTATTATTATTATTATTATTATTATTATTATTATTATTATATTCCACCCATGAACAATTAGGACAGCTTAAAAATACACGTATATGCACTGTAACTACTGTCATGCAGCTATTGTACACCTTCCAGACAACTGAACAGCATGGGTGTGCATGGGCAGCAATGGTTATGCAGGTTTGAGCGTAATTCACTAATATCAGCTTCAGCCATTCTGGGTTGGGTTTTTTTTGTTGTTGTTGTTGTTTGTTGGTTTGTTTTGTTTTTTTAAGCTTAATATTGGTGAATTCAGCCTTTAAAATATCAAATCCAGATAAATGCTACTCAGAATAATTTGTTTCCGCCCACATTACAATGGGGGGAAAAACATAAACATTTCAGCAAAATTCTCATCAGTCACATTGGTTTATTGTCCTCTATATAGTATGGTATGCAACTTGTTTGGGTGGTCTTTGTGACGGTAAAGCTATGGGAATCCCCAAAAGCTTCTGCGTATAATAAAAAATCTTGGAGGCGCAGAGGGTTCATTTCAAGCCCCCCTCCCCACCCCTTCCATACCACCACTACCACCTACATCTTCAATTTGAAAGCCGCCTCTCTACCGGGAGAGGAAGGCTCTTTTTCGGTCAGATGGCGTGCTGCAGTCCGCCCCCGTCATTCTCCAGCCCACACAGACAGCAAAAAGGCAGCCAGCAACCAATACGCTGCGCCGGAGGAGGACTTCTGCCAATGATTTCAGACGAGGAGCGACACGCAAAAGGGGATTTACTACGGCAGTCCGCGCCGTGAAAGCTGTCGGCAAGAGGTAAGAGGAACAAATAGGTTAATAACTGCGAGCAGGGTATCAGCAGGGTAACATCTGGCTCAGGAGTGGTCGCTTCAAGTCGATGGTTTTATGTTGAGTGGAGGCAGTGCTCCAAGTGCTGTCTAAATGTGTCTGCGTCTTTGTCAGTCTTACTTCAGCAGAACCGACCCGTGACATAAAGGAGACTGTTTTGCCTGATTACTGGTCTCCTCGGTTCACATCTGTATAACTGGTTCAAACAAGGTAAGGAAAACTTGCACACTTTTGTTTAACGATTAAAGAGAAAATATGCTGATTTCTTTTGTCTGTTGCTAAGAATATTTAGCTGTTTATATTTATATATTTAAAACAATAGTTTTAGGTGTGGACCACATAGCAAAGTCTATATCCAAATAATTAACCTGCACAGAATTTCTCCATCTGCAGGTTCATGTGTTTCCTTTCTCCTGCCTAAACTTTCCAGTGCTGTGTGCCATGTCCCTGCCACGCACACTTGGTGAGCTGCAACTCTATCGGGTGCTGCAGAGGGCTAACCTGCTGGCCTATTATGAAACCTTTATCCAGCAGGGTGGTGACGACGTGCAGCAGCTCTGCGAGGCTGCAGAGGAGGAGTTTCTTGAAATTATGGCACTAGTTGGCATGGCCACCAAGCCACTGCATGTGCGTAGGCTGCAAAAGGCTCTCCGAGACTGGGCGGCGAACCCTGCCCTTTTCAGCCAGCCTGTGGCTAACGTTCCTCTGGGAGGCATCCCCCTGTTCAAAGTTGATGGGACTGGGACAAGTGGATCAGGGCCCAGGAAGTCTGTGAGTAATGGGCAGCCTGGGTCTCCCTGTGAAAGAGACGATCGGATGTGTCTTACTCCTATGCATAGTGGGAGTCCGAGAAGCCCCTGCTCCCAGGCTTCCCCACAGCCACCAGACACACACTGCAGGGAAAAACTGTCACCCATGGACCCTCACTGGCTCAGCCCGGAGCCTGATGGGAATAACGCTTTGGTTTCTCCATCTGGAGTAGAAGATGAGCCACCCAGTCCACCTCTCTCATCAACATGTCCCCCTGGTCCGTCCTCATCCCCAATCCCGTCTGTTTCCTTCGCCCCAGCTGCTCTGTCAGCCTGGCCCGGAGGACAGCTGGACAGGGACACCGCGAGGGCAGTGGTTGTGAGTGTGGAACGGCTCTTCAGAACCCTCCCCAGGTCAGATCCTGCAGAGGTGAAGACTCTGCTGAGAATGAACAAGAAGATGGCAAAGACTGTGGGGCACATCTTCCGGATGGGGTCCCAGGATGCAAACAAGGAAGAGGAGATCCGGAAATACAGCCTCATCTATGGACGCTTCGACTCGAAGAGGAGAGAAGGCAAGCAGCTTACGCATCATGAGGTAAAAGCATCAAAGACAAAAGCTGAAAAAGAAGTTTTAGAATGATCACATCCTGCTTCAGAGCTTCTGCTAGTACAGAAACTATGTCAGATGGTAGCATTTAAATGATTATACTAATCATTGTAAACCTGGATCCCACTTTCATTGTCTGCATCCCTCCTTCATTCAGTGTTTTTTTCTTCTCCTCAGCTGATCATCAATGAAGCTGCTGCACAGTTCTGCATGCGAGACAACGCTCTTTTGCTCAGACGGGTGGAGCTCTTCTCTCTGGCTCGACAGGTGGCCAGAAAATGTGCCTACACCTCCACACTAAAGCACGCAAGGTAAGGGTGTTGGCTGAGGTGTGGGAAGTGTGATCCAGTGAACAGCAATCCCTGACCTCACACCTGCTTTATGAACTGACAGAGACATGCAGGTCCAGATGCAGTTTCAGTAACAGAAGCAAGGCATCGCATTAGGACAGAAGTCAAATAAGCCAAAGGGTTAATAACTGTGGATAAGTAAGCAGGGTTTAGAAATCACAAAGCATTAACGAACAACCTGTGTAGTCTTTGTCAAATGAGCCACACAGGGAAACACAAATAACACATAGCTGTTTGCTGCAGATATTTTTATGAAGATAAATATCAGATTTAAGCAAAATCTCCATCAGTATGAGACAATATGTATTATATTTTTAAATATTTATTTAAGAATAAGAATTAGGCTAAATAATGGACATTTTCACATAAATATGCAAGATTATAGGCAAGAGGCTCATTTCCAGCTTTGGTCTCTGGGCAGGCTCAGGGACTTTAAATTAGTAGCAATCAAAACATAATACACGGGCAGCATATCATTATCGCATACCTAATTAAAAATATAACTAATATATAATACAACTAATAATATGACTAAGTATAATGGTGAGTATACCGTCAGACCGCCTATTCCAGACTTGGCAAAAGTTTATTTTGGATTATTCTTGCTTTTAATTGCATAAAATTAATTCATTATCACACAAGTGCGTCAGAGTATTAGACCCACATTGAGGACTGCAGTTGTACGTATGTATTTTTACTTTTAAGAATAAAGGCTAGAACATAAATATGTGGTAACACGTCATACATACATTTCTGATACATATTAAGCTTTATGTTGGATTTAGATATAAAATCTAGTACGAGTTGTGTTCATTGTGATTCCTCTTTTTTTACTAGGACATTGTCTTGATTTTACAGCTGAAGCTCATGAGGTCATTTTCCATAAAGAACTATATTTCACTTCTGTTTTTTAAACTTTCACCCCCATTTTTTCCCCCCTTTTCCTCTTCTAGGACAAATATGGATGAGAGCAGTGTGTGTCAGAAGAGAGCAAGACACGAGGTGAGTTGTCTCAGCAGCTGCTGCTGCTGGTCATGCTACGACCGCTTGATTTGAAGTGGCTCATCAGCGGGATTGTATTATGTGGTTTAGGTGATCGTGCCCGAGAGTGTGTCATCACTTCTCGGAGCGGAGGGAACGGAGAGCTCAATGCAGAGAGCAGATGATGACAGCTTGTCTGCAGAAAGCTTTGACAGTGTATCACATGGTAATGCTTTAAACTGTATATATATATATATATATATATATATATATATATATATATATATTTATATGTATGTATAAATAGAAAGAGACGCAAACTGACTTCCTGTCTATTTCAGTAAAACTCAGTTTAAACTTGGATGTTTTTGCTCTATCAGACACCGGCTCACAGTGCAACCAGTCTCCGTCCCCTCGTCCCCACGCTGACGCTTCCAACCCTGCCAGCTGGAGTCGCCATCTCATACAGCAAGCTCTGATGGACGAAGGGTTGCGACTGGCTCGGATGGTGTCACATGATCGAGCTGGAAAGCTCAGCCTAGGCTCGGAAGGAACTCACGCTACAGGTGACCTTTCCAATACTGACTGTACAGAGTGCTTTAATAGACTTGTGAATCATGTGATGTTTGTGATCAGGTATGGGAATAGTTTGACATTTTGGGAAATTCTGCATATTTGCTTTCTCACATGTCTGCATGGTAAGTGTGAAGGTAAGCGTAGCAATCCCTCTTCTGCATCATAACTTCATGTTCATTCATATTTAATGCAACAGGATGAGCCTGGTATTCGTCTTTTCATCCGACAGAAGACAAATAAATGTTGTTCCCAATACGTCAAACCACTGCTTGAAGTCGGAGGTGGACAGAATATTAAAACGCGATGAAAATGATGCCAGGGTTGACTTGAAAAAATGACAGACAGAGACTCCCTAACCTCTCTGAACAATGAATATTTTATAGCTCTACAGTTTGAACCCTTGTGAGTCACAATCTCTCTGAGGTGACGCCTCCCACCACGCGCAGCTGAACTTCACCAGACTGTAAATTAGAGAGGATGGGAGTTAGAAGGGGAAACAGAAGGAGGCGTTGAGGAAGAGTGTGAGAGATGGTGGGGGAGGAGGAGGGGAGGGGGGGGGAGTGTTACACTGTTATAACACTTCTTTAATACCCTGTTACTTTTCTTATGCATCACAGCTTCTCTTCAAAAAAGAGGGGAAAAAAATAGTAAAGAAGGAAAAGAAAGTAAGTGATCTGGGCAAGTTGGTGGTTCTGGGCTGTGATAGCCAGCTGAAGAGATGAAGCGAAGGAGAAAGAAGCCAACAAAGACACGAGGAGGGGAGGGGAGGGGAGGGGAGGGGAGGAGGGATAGGAAGTACTCTGTGGGCGACAGAATCGGACCCCCCTCACACCCCTCCTTAGCAGTGACTGACGTCAAAGTGTGTTTGGCGCGTGGGCTGAAGGGCGGGATGGATGGGGCGTGGGGGCTATGGAGTGGGAGGTAATTGGAGGGGCGTTGCATTGACTCACCAAGCGACAGTGTACAAAAATAAAACCTGTGGGCAGGGAAATGGCACAGCGTTTTTATACATCTTCTGCTTCTACAAAAAGGTCTGCGGAAATAACAAAAAAAGAAAAGTGACATATGTTTAATCTGTGGTGCCGATCTCCTTCATTTTATCATACTTTTCTGTCTTTATCTCTCTCATCCAAGTTTCTCAGTTCTCATTCATCTGAACTTTTCCCCCACTTCCTTTAACGTCACTGTTTATTTCTCTTTCATAAAAACATTTTTCTTCTCAGCATCATAAATCTGAATACTTTTTTTTTAATCTAAAGGATCCTTGTTCAGTTAGTAGCACTGCATCTTAAAACTCATAAACACTGCAGGGAGGCAGATGAAAAGTCAAATGAATTCTGTTTAGGTACAAAATAAACTGTGTGGTATTTAGTCTTCAAAATGTTGAAATGTTGTGCTTGTTAGGAACATTTTGCAATCTAGTTATGTAACTAAGTGCAAATGAGCAAAACTTTTGTTGGATGTATTTTCCATCCCTGCTTCATCACCGTCTTATCACCAACACGTCATTCGACTGTGCAAAAGTGAAGAAGTTCTGTTGTTCACCAGCTTGGGTTGGTCATATAAACCATGATGACTTCACTCCATGTGGGAGAGTTTCCTGCTGAATTCCCCAAGCTAAAACACTAGCTGCAACCTAACTACCGTGCCTCCGGACTGGTATTTATCCTCTACAGTGGTGTGATTCACTCTAAAACTGCATACTGTTAATGTTGCTTCCGCAGATTCAGACAAACAAGTGATCGCTGCTCTTCATACTGGTTTAATTACTAGTATTTCCTCTCTGAGTGACTCCTGACTTCTTATTTTTTTAATTTTTTTTTTTTTTTTAACAAGTTCTCATCTTAAAATTCACATCTCTCCACAGAGCATGGCAGTAAAATGGAGCAGCAGAGCTCAACAACAGCATGCAGGAGCAGTAGCCCATGTGTCACCAAAGATCTAACCACCAACTCCAACCACAGAGGGAAATGAAAACATCTGCGGTTATCAGGGAATTCATGTCTGGGCCGACGGAGAACTCCTGCCAGTTTTAGATACAGATCACATGTTATTCAATTAAACGTGAGAATTTACCAGCTGCTCGTATCATAAACCCGCCACGACTTATTAACTAATCAGT